>NC_080380.1:88619537-88919537 GCF_014773155.1 Arachis stenosperma
ATATGAGGAACAAAGACAAAGGCATCTTGTTGAAGCTGACCTGAACCTGAAAGGACCTTGAAGCGAAAGCTAAAAGAAGCTAAGGCACAACTCTCTGTAGAGGACTAACAGAAATCTTCAAAGAAGAAGAACCCATGGCAGCCGAAACACAACAATGCAAGGAAGGTGCTGGGTGACTTTACTGCACCTACTCCTGACTTCTATGGGAGAAGCATCTCTATCCCTGCCATTGGAGCAAACACTTTGAGCTTAAGCCTCAATTAGTTTCTCTAATGCAACAGAATTGCAAGTTCCATGGACTTCCATTGGAAGATCCTCATCAGTTCTTAGCTGAATTCTTGCAATCTGTGACACTGTCAAGACTAATGGGGTTGACCCTGAGGTCTACAGACTAATGCTATTCCCTTTTGCTGTAAGAGACAGAGATAGGACATGGTTGGATTCACAACCTAAAGAAGCCTGAACTCTTGGGAAAAGCTAGTCAATGCCTTCTTGGCAAAGTTCTTTCCACTTCAAAATTGAGTAAGCTTAGAGGGAAGTCCAACCTTCAGACAGAAGGAAGGAGAATCCCTCTATGTAGCTTGGGAAAGATACAAACAATTGATCAGAAAGTGCCCCTCTGACATGCTTTCTGAATGGAGCATCATAGGTATCTTCTATGATGTCTGTCTGAACTGTCCAGATGTCTTTGGATAGCTCTGCTGGAGGATCTCTTCATCTGAAGAAGACGCCTGCAGAAGCTCAAGAAACTAATTGAAATGGTTGCAAATAACCAATTCATGTACACTTCTGAAAGGAATCCTGTGAACAATGGGACTAATCAGAAGAAAGGAGTTCTTGAGATTGATACTCTGAATGCCATTCTGGCTCAGAACGAAATATTGACTCAGCAAGTCAATTTGATTTCTCAAAGTCTGTCTGGAATGCAAAATGCACCAAGCAGTACTAAGGATGCTTCATCTGAAGAAGAAGCTTATGATCCTGAGAACCCTCCAATGGAAGAGGTGATTACATGGGAGAACCCTATGGAAACACCTATAATTCTTCATGGAGAAATCATCCAAATCTTCATGGAAGGATCACCAGAGACCTCAACAAGGTTCAACAACAATAATGGTGGAAGAAACAGGTTAGCAATGGCAAGCCTTTTCCATCATCTTCTCAGCAACAGACAGAGAATTCTAAGCAGAACCACTCTGACTTAGCAACCATGGTCTCTGATCTAATCAAAACCACTCAAAGTTTCATGACTGAACAAGGTCCTCCATTAGGAATTGGAGGCACAAGTGGGACAGCTGAGCAAGAAAGTTACTGAACTCCCTCCATACTCTCCCAGCAATACAGAAGAAAATCCAAAAGGAGAGTGCAAGGCCATCAACATGACCCGAATTTAGAGAGGAAGGAGAGGCAGTGAACACCATGAGGAAGCTCAATGGACGTCCACTGGCCTCCACTGAGTTTCCCAATGAGGAACCATGGGAATCTGAGGCTCAAAATGACCATAGAGATTCCATTGGACTACTTCTGCCTTTCATGAGCTCTGATGAGTATTCCTCCTCTGAAGAGGATAGTATGTCACTGAAGAGCAAGTTGCTAAATACCTTGGAGCATCATGAAGCTAAATGACAAGTTATTTGGAAATGAGACTTGGGAGGATGAACCCCCTTTGCTCACCAAAGAATTGGATGACTTGTCTAGGCAGAAATTACCTCAAAAGAGGCACCCTGGAAGTTCTCCATACCTTGTACCATAGGCACCATGACCTTCAAGAAGGCTCTGTGTGACTTAGGGTCAAGTGTAAACCTCATGCCCTCTCTGTAATGGAGAAGCTAGGGATCTTTGGGGTACAAGCTGCAAGAATCTCACTAGAGATGGCAGACAATTCAAGAAAACAAGCTTATGGACTTGTAGAGGATGTTTTGGTGAGATGAAGACATTACATCCCTGCTGATTTCATAGTCCTAGAGACTGGGAAGTGCATGGATGAATCTATCATCCTTGGCAGACCCTTCCTAGCCACAGCAAAGGCTGTGATTGATGTTGATGGAGGTGAACTGATCATTCAAGTGAATGAGAATCCTTTGTGTTTAAGGCTCAAGATATCCCTCTGTCACCATGGAGAGGAAGCATGAAGAGCTTTTCTCAAATCAGAGTCAAACAGAGCCCCCACAGTCAACTCTAAGTTTGGTGTTGGGAGGCCACAACCAAACTCTAAGTTTGGTGTTGAACCCCCACATTCAAACTCTAAGTTTGGTGTTGGGAGGTTCCAACATTGCTCTGAGCATTTGAGGCTCCATGAGAGCCCTCTATCAAGCTACTGACATTAAAGAAGCGCTGTTGGGAGGCAACCCAATGTTATTTTATCTATTTTCCTTTGTTATTTTATGTTTTCTGTAGGTTGATGATCATGAGAAGTCACAAAATCAATTGAAAAAGCAAAAACAGAATGAAAAACAGGAAGAAAAACAGCACACCCTGGAGGAAGGCCTTGCTGGCGTTTAAATGCCAGTAAGAGTAGCAGTTGGGCGTTTAACGCCCAGTCTGGCACCATTCTGGGCGTTAACGCCAGAAAGGGGCACCAGACTGGCGTTAAACGCCAGGAAAGGGCAAGAACCTGGCGTTAAACGCCAGAAATGGGCACCAGCCCGGCGTTTAACGCCAGAATTGGCTCAAAACGCATTTTTGCATGCCATTTGGTGCAGGGATGACTTTTCCTTGACACCTCAGGATCTGTGGACCCCACAGGATCCCCACCTCTTCCACCACCTTCACCATCAAAACCCCACCTACACCACCATTCAAATTCAAACCACTTTCCCTCCCAAACCCACCCATAATGGCCGAACTCTACCCCTCTCTTTACCCCTATATAAACCCATCTTCACTCCTTCATTTTCACACACACTAAACACTACTTCTTCCCTTTTTGGCCGAACCACAAAGCCATCTCCCTCTCCCCCATTTCTTCTTCTTCTACTCTCTTCTTTCTTCTTTTGCTCGAGGACGAGCAAACCTTTTAAGTTTGGTGTGGTGAAAGCATTGCTTTTTTGTTTTTCTATAACCATTTATGGCATCCAAGGCCGGAGAAACCTCTAGAAAGAGGAAAGGGAAGGCAAAAGCTTCCACCTCCGAGTCATGGGAGATGGAGAGATTCATCTTAAGGGTGCATCAAGACCACTTCTATGAAGTTGTGACCTTGAAGAAGGTGATCCCCGAGGTCCCTTTCAAACTCAAAAAGAGTGAATATCCGGAGATCCGACATGAGATTCAAAGAAGAGATTGGGAAGTTCTCACCAACCCCATTCAACAAGTCGGAATCTTAATGGTTCAAGAGTTCTATGACAATGCATGGATCACCAAGAGCCATGATAAAAGTGTGAACCCGAACCCAAAGAATTGGCTTACAATGGTTCGGGGGAAATACTTAGATTTTAGTCCGAAAAAATGTGAGGTTAGCATTCAACTTGCCCATGATGCAAGGAGATGAACATCCTTACACAAGAAGGGTCAACTTTGATCAAAGGTTGGACCAAGTCCTCACTGACATTTGTGAAGAGGGCGCCCAATGGAAGAGAGATTCAAGAGGGAAGCCGGTTCAATTAAGAAGGCATGACCTCAAGCCCGTGGCTAGAGGATGGTTGGAGTTTATCCAACGCTCAATCATTCCCACTAGCAACCGGTCCGAAGTTACTCTAGACCGGGCCATCATGATTCATAGCATCATGATTGGAGAAGAAGTAGAAGTTCATGAGGTTATAGCCCAAGAACTCTATAAGGTGGCGGACAAGTCCTCTACCTTGGCAAGGTTAGCCTTCCCTCATCTCATTAGTCACCTCTGTTATTCCGTTGGAGTTGACATAGAAGGAGACATCCTCATTGATGAGGACAAGCCCATCACTAAGAAAAGGATGGAGCAAACAAGAGATCCCACTCACCATGAAATCCCTGAGATACCTCAAGGGATGCACTTTCCTCCACAAGACTATTGGGAGCAAATTAACACCTCCCTAGGAGAATTGAGTTCCAACATGGGACAACTAAGGGTGGATCACCAAGAACATTCCATCCTCCTCCATGAAATTAGAAAAGATCAAAGAATCATGAGAGAGGAGCAACAAAGACAAGGAAGAGACATTGAGGAGCTCAAGCACTCCATAAGATCTTCAAAAGGAAGAACAAGCCGCCATCACTAAGGTGGACCCGTTCTTTAATCTCCTTGTTCTTTATTTTTCTGTTTTTCAAAAATTATGCTTTATGTTTATCCATGTTTGTGTCTTATGATCATTAGTGTCTATGCCTTTGGTGGACGAAATTGTGATTCATTCTTTTCACTTCAACAATCCCAGGTAATGGCTCCAAAAACTTGGTGTCAATGCCATGGTTCACAACTTCGCACAACTAACCAGCAAGTGCACTGGGTCGTCCAAGTAATACCTTACGTGAGTAAGGGTCGATCCCACAGAGATTGTTGGTATGAAGCAAGCTATGGTCATCTTTGTAAATCTCAGTCAGGCTTATCCATGTGGTTATGGGACATTAGATAATTAAAAGATAAATAAAATAGGATAGAAATACTTATGTAATTCAATGGTGGGAATTTCAGATAGGCGTATGAAGATGCTGTGCTCCTCTTGAATCTCTGCTTTCCTGCTGCTTTCATCCAATTCTTCTTACTCCTTTCCATGGCAAGCTGTTTATAGGGCATCACCGTTGTCAATGGCTACATCCCATCCTCTCAGTGAAAAAGGTCCAAATGCTCTGTCACGGCACGGCTAATCATCTGTCGGTTCTCAATCAGGTTGGAATAGAATCCCTTGATTCTTTTGCGTTGGTCATCACGCCCAGCCTTCAGGAGTTTGAAGCTCGTCACAGTCATTCAATCCCAGAATCCTACTCGGAATACCATAGACAAGGTTTAGACTTTCCGGATTCTCAAGAATGCTGCCATCAATTCTAGCTTATACCACGAAGATTCTGTTGGGGAATCTAAGAGATATGCGCCCGGCCTAAAGTAGAATGGAAGTGGTTGTCAGTCACGCGCGTTCATAGGTGAGAATGATGATGAGTGTCACGGATCATCACATTCATCAAGGTGAAGTGCAACGTATATCTTGGATTAAGAATAAAATTGATTTGGATAGAAAATAATAGTAATTGCATTGAAACTTGAGGTACAGCAGAGCTCCACACCCTTAATCTATGGTGTGTAGAAACTCCACCGTTGAAAATACATAAGTGAGAGAGGTTCAGGCATGGCCGAATGGCCAGCCCCCAAAACGTGGTCACTGGATCAAAATACAATTCAGGGATCAAAACCAAGATGATAATATGATAGTAAAGAGTTCTATTTATAATAAACTAGCTACTAGGGTTTACAAAAGTAAGTAATTGATGCATAAATCCACTTCCGGGGCCCACTTGGTGTATGTTTGGGCTGAGCTTGGTCTATCCACGAGCTAAGGCTTTTCTTGGAGTTGAACTCCAAGTTATAACGTGTTTTGGGCGTTCAACTCCAGATCATGACGTGTTTCTGGCGTTTAACTCCAGACAGCAGCATGTACTTGGCGGTCAACGCCAAGTTACGTCGTCAATTTCCGAATAAAGTATGGACTATTATATATTGCTGGAAAGCTCTGGATGTCTACTTTCCAAAGCCGTTGAGAGCGCGCCATTTGGAGTTCTGTAGCTCCAGAAAATTCATTTTGAGTGCAGGGAGGTCAGATTCCAACAGCATCAGCAGTCCTTTTGTCAGCCCTTTTCAGAGTTTTGCTCAAGTCCCTCAATTTCAGCCAGAAATTATCTGAAATCACAGAAAAACACACAAACTCCTAGTAAAGTCCAGAAATGTGAATTTAACATAAAAACTAATGAAAACATCCCTAAAAGTAACTAGATCATACTAAAAACTACCTAAAAACAATGCCAAAAAGCGTATAAATTATCCGCTCATCACAACACCAAACTTAAATTATTGCTTGTCCCCAAGCAACTGAAAATAAAATAGGATAAAAAGAAGAGAATATACTATAAATTTAGAATATCAATGAATATTAGTTCTAATCAGATGAGCGGGACTTGTAGCTTTTTGCTTCTGAACAGTTTTGGCATCTCACTTTTTCCTTTGAAGTTTAGAATGATTGGCTTCTCTAGGAACTTAGAAATTCAGATAGTGTTATTGATTCTCCTAGTTAAGTATGTTTATTCTTGAACACAGCTACTTTTTGAGTCTTGGCCGTGGCCCTAAGCACTTTGTTTTCCAGTATTACCACCGGATACATAAATGCCACAGACACAGAACTGGGTGAACCTTTTCAGATTGTGACTCAGCTTTGCTAGAGTCCCCAGTTAGTGGTGTCCAGAGCTCTTAAGCACACTCTTTTGCTTTGGATCCTTTTTACCCTTGCCTTTTGGTTTTAAGGGCTATTGGCTTTTTCTGCTTGCTTTTTCTCTTTTTTTTTAAAAAATATTTTTTTTTCGCCAATTATTTATTTATTTATTTATTTTTTTTCGCCATTCACTGCTTTTTCTTGCTTCAAGAATCAAATTCATGATTTTTCAGATTGTCAATAACATTTCTCCTTGTTCATCATTCTTTTAGGAGCCAACAATTTTAACATTCATACACAACAAGATAAAAAATATGCACTGTTTAAGCATTCATTCAGAAAACAAAAAGTATTGTCACCACATCAATATAATTAAACTAAATTCAAGGATAAATTCGAAATTCATGTACTTCTTGTTCTTTTGAATTAAAACATTTTTCTTTTAAGAGAGGTGAAGGATTCATGGAATTATTCATAATCTTTAAGGCATAGTTACTACATACTAATGATCATGAAGTAGAGACATAAAATATAGATAAACATGAAGGGTAAAAACCGAAAAAGCAGAGAAAATAAGAACAAGGAATGAGTCCACCTGAGTGAGGGTGGCGCCTTCTTTGAAGATCCAATGGTGCTTTTTGAGCTTCTTTATGTCTCTTCCTTGCTTCTGTTGCATGATCCCTAGTGATTTTGGTGTTTCTATCCTTAGTTGCTTCCAATAATTATGTGGAGGAACATGTATCCCCTGAGGTATCTCAGGGATTTCTTGAAGAGGGAATTTCTCATGCTTTCTTGATGTGTAGTCAAATGCTCTTCTACTGGGCTATAAACCCTTTAGATGAGTCTTTCCATCTCCCATGACTCGGAGGTGGAAGCTTTTTGTCTTTCCTTTTTCTTTTTTTTTCTTTTTTTTTTTTGAGGTTTCTCTGAATTGTTGATTTTTAGTTTCTCTTGACTTCCTCTTCAGAGTCCTTTCAGGTTCATGATCTGCTTCAATAGGAATGTTCTTGTCATTGCTCCTGCTCATATAGGAAAGAAGAGAACAAGAAAAGAAAGAGGAATCCTCTATGTCACAGTAAAGAGGTTCCTTATTGTTAGTAGAAGAAGAAAGGAATAAAAGTGGAGAATCCAATCACAATGGTGAGGATAGAGGTAGTGATTGGAGATGAAGAGAGGTGAAGAGAAGTGTTAGTAAATAAATAAAATAAATAAAAAGAGATGAGGGGGAGAGAAATTCGAAAATAATTTTGAAAAATGGGTTAGTAATTTTCGAAAATTAAAACTAAAATTTGAAACAATTAATTAATTAAAAAGAATTTTTGAAAAAGAGGGAGGTATTTTCGAAAATTAGAGAGGGAAAAGTAGTTAGGTGGTTTTGAAAAAGATAAGAAACAAACAAAAAGTTAATTAGTTAGTAGAAAAAAGGATATTAAAATCAATTTTGAAAAGATAAGAAGATAAGAAGTTAGAAAAGATATTTTAAAATTTTTTTGAAAAAGATAAAATTTTGAAAAAAATATGATATAAAAGATATGATAAAAAGATATGATAAAAAGATATGATTTTTGAAAAGATAAGATTGAAAAGATATTATTGAAGTTAGTTTTGAAAAAGATTTGAATTTTAAAATCACAATTAATGACTTGACTCACAAGAAATCACAAGATATGATTCTAGAACTTAAAATTTGAATCTTTCTTAACAAGAAAGTAACAAACTTGAAATTTTTGAATCAAAACATTAATTTTTGATGCAATTTTCGAAAATATGATGTAAAGATAAGAAAAAGATTTTGAAAATATTTTGAAAAAGATTTTTGAAATTTTCGAAAATGATGAAAAAATGGAAAAGATATGATTTTTGAAAAAGATTTTAAAAAGATAAGATTTAAAAAGATAAGATATTTTTTTGATTTTTGAATTTTTTTTTGATGAGAGAGAAAAACACTAAAAATACTCAATGCATGAAAATTTTGGATCAAAACACATGATGCATGCAAGAACACTATGAATGTCAAGATGAACACCAAGAACACTTTGAAGATCATGATGAACATCAAGAACATATTTTTGAAAAATTTTCAAGAAAAGAAAACATGCAAGACACCAAACTTAGAAATTTTTCATGTTTAGACTCTATGAATGCAAGAATGCATATGAAAAACACCATACAACACAAAACAAGAAAATATGAAGATCAAACAAGAAAGTTCATCAAGAACAACTTGAAGATCATGATGAACACTATGAATGCATGAATTTTTCGAAAATTTTTTGCAAGAAAAAGATGAACATGCAATTGACACCAAACTTATGACTTGACACAAGACTCAAACAAGAAACACAAAATATTTTTGATTTTTATGATTTTCTAATTTTTTTTGTATTTTATTTGATTTTTTTCGTAAAATATATAGGAAAAATAAAATAAGAAATTCAAAATTTTTAATAAGGATTCCAGGAATCTTCGCAATGTTAGTCTAAAGCTCCGGTCCAGGAATTAGACATGGCTTAATAGCCAGCCAAGCTTTCAATGTAAGCTCCAGTCCAAAACACTAGACATGGCCAATGGCCAGCCAAGCTTTAGCATACAGCTAATATTCAAATTATTTTGCCTCTATGAAGATGGTTTTGAAGCCTCAGTCCAAAAGAATTTAGACATGGCTTTACAGCCAGCCAGGCTTCAACATGCTTCATGAAACTCTAGAATGCATATTAAAAAATTTTTTGAATAATTTTCGAAAATAGGGAGAAGATTTTGAAAATATTTTCGAAATTATTATTTATTTATTTATTTTTTAATAAAATAAAAATTACCTAATCTGAGCAACAAGATGAACCGTCAGTTGTCCATACTCGAACAATCCCCGGCAACGGCGCCAAAAACTTGGTGGACGAAATTGTGATTCATTCTTTTCACTTCAACAATCCCAGGTAATGGCTCCAAAAACTTGGTGTCAATGCCATGGTTCACAACTTCGCACAACTAACCAGCAAGTGCACTGGGTCGTCCAAGTAATACCTTACGTGAGTAAGGGTCGATCCCACAGAGATTGTTGGTATGAAGCAAGCTATGGTCATCTTTGTAAATCTCAGTCAGGCTTATCCATGTGGTTATGGGAGATTAGATAATTAAAAGATAAATAAAATAGGATAGAAATACTTATGTAATTCAATGGTGGGAATTTCAGATAGGCGTATGAAGATGCTGTGCTCCTCTTGAATCTCTGCTTTCCTGCTGCTTTCATCCAATTCTTCTTACTCCTTTCCATGGCAAGCTGTTTATAGGGCATCACCGTTGTCAATGGCTACATCCCATCCTCTCAGTGAAAAAGGTCCAAATGCTCTGTCACGGCACGGCTAATCATCTGTCGGTTCTCAATCAGGTTGGAATAGAATCCCTTGATTCTTTTGCGTTTGTCATCACGCCCAGCCTTCAGGAGTTTGAAGCTCGTCACAGTCATTCAATCCCAGAATCCTACTCGGAATACCATAGACAAGGTTTAGACTTTCCGGATTCTCAAGAATGCTGCCATCAATTCTAGCTTATACCATGAAGATTCTGTTGGGGAATCTAAGAGATATGCGCCCGGCCTAAAGTAGAACGGAAGTGGTTGTCAGTCACGCGCGTTCATAGGTGAGAATGATGATGAATGTCACGGATCATCACATTCATCAAGGTGAAGTGCAACGTATATCTTGGATTAAGAATAAAATTGATTTGGATAGAAAATAATAGTAATTGCATTGAAACTTGAGGTACAGCAGAGCTCCACACCCTTAATCTATGGTATGTAGAAACTCCACCGTTGAAAATACATAAGTGAGAGAGGTTCAGGCATGGCCGAATGGCCAGCCCCCAAAACGTGGTCACTGGATCAAAATACAATCCAGGGATCAAAACCAAGATGATAATATGATAGTAAAGAGTTCTATTTATAATAAACTAGCTACTAGGGTTTACAGAAGTAAGTAATTGATGCATAAATCCACTTCCGGGGCCCACTTGGTGTATGTTTGGGCTGAGCTTGGTCTATCCACGAGCTAAGGCTTTTCTTGGAGTTGAACTCCAAGTTATAACGTGTTTTGGGCGTTCAACTCCAGATCATGACGTGTTTCTGGCGTTTAACTCCAGACAGCAGCATGTACTTGGCGTTCAACGCCAAGTTTCGTCGTCAATTTCCGAATAAAGTATGGACTATTATATATTGCTGGAAAGCTCTGGATGTCTACTTTCCAAAGCCGTTGAGAGCGCGCCATTTGGAGTTCTGTAGCTCCAGAAAATTCATTTTGAGTGCAGGGAGGTCAGATTCCAACAGCATCAGCAGTCCTTTTGTCAGCCCTTTTCAGAGTTTTGCTCAAGTCCCTCAATTTCAGCCAGAAATTACCTGAAATCACAGAAAAACACACAAACTCCTAGTAAAGTCCAGAAATGTGAATTTAACATAAAAACTAATGAAAACATCCCTAAAAGTAGCTTAAACTTCCTAAAAACAACCTAAAAACAATGCCAAAAAGCGTATAAATTATCCGCTCATCACCTCCCCAGCATGATTTGCTCTACCTCCTCCCCCATCGTTATGAGCCTCTTCTTCATGTTGGTTTTCCATGTTGCCTTCCATGTTTAGTTCAAAGTGTTCCTCCTCCTCTTTAGCACCGATTGCACGTTTTGCTCTTGCTTCCCTACTTAATCTAAGGAGGTTCCTCTCTGGTTCCGAATCGAAGGAAGTTGAAGCCCCGCTTCTTCTCCCTGTCATACAACCAACAAGTACAAGCAAGTAACAATATGTGCAGATAGTATTGCTGTCAGAATTACTGTTAGTTGTGAGTGATGCAATATATCAAACAATTAGTGGGTTAGCAAAATGAATGGTAAATAACAAAGAACACGAAAGAGTAGAGGGGGAAGGGGAGAAGTTAACTAAGACAGAAAGTAAATTACTCAAACAGAAAATTAAATCAACAAAACAAAAATGCTCAATCTAGTGATCTCCTAATTTAATCATTTTTGATGCACAATCAATCCCCGGCAACGGCGCCATAAACTTGATGCAGGTGGAAACTGTCTCTCAACAAATTTCCTTCGGCAAGTGTACCGAATTTGTCGTCAAGTAAAAACTCACAATAGAGTGAGGTCGAATCCCACAGGGATTGATTGATCAAGCAACTTTAATTAGAATAATGTTCTAGTTGAGCGAATTCAGAATTTGGGTTGAGATTTGCAGAAAATAAAATGGCGGGAATGTAAATGGTAGAAAAAGTAAATGCTAGAATTAAAGGGCTGAAAGTAAATGACTGAAAGTAAATTACAGAATTGTAAAGGGGAATGGGTGTTGCTCATAAAAGTAAACGCAGAAATTAAAGAGAATGGGTGAGATCAGAAATAGGGAGTTCATTGGGTTCAGGAGATGTTGCAATTCTCCGGATCAAGTTCATTTTCATCTCTTCCTCAATCAATGCATTCATTGATCTCCTTGGCAATCTTAATTGATCGAATTACAATTTCTTGCAATTCAATCTCTCAAATCTTGATCAATAGCCAATTCCTTGGTCAATTGCTCATGAGAAGAGATGAAGTGTGGTCACTGATTATACCACATGCATTTCCCAAATCAGGTGTTGAGAGGATTATAGTCACATATCCATCCAAACCCAATTTGGTCCAGCATGAGAAAGCATTTCTAGCTTGATCTCTTTATTCCTCTTTCAAGGTTTAGAAGAGATCCAAGTTTGAATAGCTTCTTTTCCAAGATAACTACCCAATTGGATGAAGATCGAAAGCTTTCAAGTAAAATCAAGAGAAAAGATAGAAGAAGAATAATGAAAACTAGTATTGATCCATCAATTTACAACAGAGCTCCCTAACCCAATGAAAGGGGTTTAGTTGTTCATAGCTCTAGAAAATGAAAACAAAGATGGAGAATACATCATCGAACTAGAAGAGCAGAGAAAGTAAAAATACAGAGAGTAGTGCTATTTTCCAACTCCCAAAACTCTTTAAATAATTCAAAGCTACTCCTATATATATTACTCTTCTCAGCTTCTAGTTGGCTCTTCAAGTCTTGGGCCTTTGGATCTTGAGTTTGAAGCAGTTCTCTTCTTCATTTGGGCTTGGCTTTACTTGCAGAGAGAAAGTGTGAAGTGGGCAGAGACTTTAGCTCAGGACGTTAGGGGTGTTAACGTTTAGTGAAAGTATGAGTTCGAGAACGTTAGTGACACTCAACATTGTCACTAACGTTCCAATGTACCCCTTTGCCTCACGTTAGAGCCCACGTTAACTAGGTTAACGTGGCTTCTAACGTGGCCTTGCCAACCTTCGAGAACGTTAGTGACACTCAACATTGTCACTAACGTTCCAGTGTGCCCCTATCTCTCACGTTAGAGTCCCACGTTAACTAGGTTAACGTGGCTTCTAACGTGGCCTTGCCAACCTTCGAGAACGTTAGTGACACTTAACATTGTCACTAACGTTCCAGTGTGCCCCTATGTCTCGCGTTAGAGTCCCATGTTAACGAAGTTAACGTGGCTTCTAACGTGGCCATTCTTAGCCATCCCCAACGTTAGTGACAATGTTGAGTGTCACTAACGTTGGCTCATCTTTCAATCATCAACGTTAGCTTCTACGTTAACTAAGTTAACGTGAAAGTTAATGTGGGAGTTAACGTGGTACATTGTACCTTAGGCCAACGTTAGTGACAATGTTTAATGTCACTAACGTTGGCTTCCTTCCCCCTTTTAGCGTTAGAGTTCATGTTAACTTAGTTAACGTGACTCTTAACATGGCAATGATGGCTTCGAGAGCGTTATTGGCAATCACTTTTCTCATTAACTTTGCAAGTTACCTCCCATTCCACGTTAGTGGTAACGTTAGTTAGATTAACGTGACTGCTAAGTGGTTCTTCCTTGCTTCCTTTGGTCCTGAAATCAAGCAATAGAGTGTATCAAAGTTCTAGTCCAAGTCATGGGTAATGCAACATACAATTTGTTACTAAACTCATGCAAAATCCTCATGAAATCATGTAAAATGCACAATGTATGCTTGAATCAAGGTATAAGAGAATATCCACCCAAAACTAGCTTATTTCCTAAGGAAATGCATGAAACTACCTTAAAAACAGTAAAGAAAAGGTCAGTGAAACTGGCCAAGATGCCCTGGCATCAAGAGCCTCCTTCCACGGTGTTTGATGTTGATGTTGAGAAGAGCATACAACCTCCAAGGCCGATCATGGTTGAAGATTTTGTAGACGTTGATCAAGAGGTAGAAGATGTCAAAGAAGAGCACAAGGGAGTGGAGCTTGAAATTACCTTGCCAAAGTTGTTGGAAACCCTTCCCCCTAAGTTGCCATCATCCTTCACAACATTCAAGTGGGTAAAATTCATATCCCTTAGCTTTCTAATTCCACTTGAATATGGGCTACTGGAGACGGATGGTCAACTTAGAGCTCTTTGTAACATTAAGAGTAAGAGGAAGATGGTCAGTGGTACGAATTGTCCTGCAAGGTTCATTATAGTTGGAAGCTTCAAACACAATGGTTGGTGTAGAGCTCAATTGAATGGGTCTAGGAAGCTGTTTGGTAGCTGCAGTGAGAATTCTAATTACTTGTCACCTGGCTGGAAAAATATAGATCCTGACAAAAATGGGTGTAAAAGCAAGGTTTGGGATCCTGGCATCTGCTCTGACATTTGTCACCTTGGGAGCCTAAGAATCTGTTTGAAGCTTCTTAAGGGATTTACATGCCTAGTTTGGGACCCCGGAGGTTACTGGAAGTACAAGCACTGGTGGGGATTCCTGGATGAATACAAGCACAGGCCACCATAACAGGAAGCTCACCAAATGTCCAACTTAAGGACTCTAACTAAAAGTGCTAGGTGGGAGACAACCCACCATGGTATGATCGTTCCTTTTTTTATTTTAATTTTATTTGTTTTCGAGTTTTATTTTATTTTGTTATATTGAACTTGGAGTTTTGCATAACATTCATATTAGCATTGCATTCTCAATTAAAAAAAAAAAAGAAGCACGCACGCGACGCGGCAGCGTCGCTGACGCGTCCGCGTCGCCAGTGCATTGGGAAGAAAGGAAAGTGAACAGAGAGTCACGCGAGAGCGTGGCTGGAGGCGCGCCTTTAGCATCATTTGCCCCACGCGATCGCGTCGCTCACGCGTCCGCGTCATGTGGGAATATTAGCCTCCCACGAGACCGCGTGACCCTCGCGGCCGCGTGCCCTAATTTTCGACGTAATAACGGTGTATGGCAGAAAGTTGAGCTGGAATTGGGCTGGACTTGTGCTAGCAGCACAAGCCCTACCACGCGAACGCGTGCCCCACGCGTCCGCGTGGTTTTGCAAATATAGCCATCCACGCGATCGCGTCACCCACGCAATCGCATCACTTAAAATTTGGCACTAATAATAATTTGAACAGAGAGTTGTAAGAGTGCGAGGCTGCCTTCGCGCCAGTAGCATGAATTGTGTCACGCGACCGCGTGACCGACGCGACCGCGTCAATCAGTATCAGCGCAATTCACGCGACCGCGTGCCCAACGCGTCCGCGTCGCTTGCGCCGCACAACATATCCCAATTTGCCAAATATCTTATCTTTTCTTCCCCAATCCTAATTTTTCCTCCCTCCTTTCTTCCTTACTTCTTCTTCCCTTCTTTCCCTTCTTATTCTTCTTATTTTTCTTTTATTTTATTTTAATTTATTTGCATATCTCATTCATTGCATTTTAAATTTGTGCATATTTTTATTTTCTTTTCTGAATTTTTTTATTTTTCCATTAGTGTTAAAAAAATCTTTTCTTATTCAGCTGTTGCATCTTTTCTTGAATTTATTTTGGTAACTTGTTTTACACTGTTGAGCAATATTATTTAAGTCAATGTTAATCTTTTATGTTATTTCTATTAATTTTTCATTGACATGAATTTATATTGTCTTACACTCTCTTTCCCATTGTTGTACATTTTGTACTACTGGCATGCCATGGCTTCTATTGTTTTCTCACGTACGTGTTGAAGCTTCCATGTAAATGAGACCCTTATTATCTGGCATTAACACCCATCTTTTAATTTCTATCTTTATTTTTGGGTTACTTTTCTTCCCTTTTTCTTTCAGGATGGCCACCAGGAAGAGAACCGGAAGACGATCACATGGGAGAGACAAACAAGTTCCTACGCACATTTCTTGATGAGAAAAGCGTCAGTTGAAGCAGCCCGTCCACCTGCACATCTCAGCATGCATCGAGGACGGTGCAATCTTTAAGTGTGGGGAGGTCGATACCGACTTCCAGGGGTTAGTTACCTTCTTTTCAACACCAATACTCTATTTTCTTAATTTGTTAGTTGTTGCATTTACATGTTTGATTGCATATTTGTTTGATTTTTTGCATATTTTACCACTTGGTTAAAGTAATATTTTCTTTTTCAAGAAACCTTTTAAAAGTATTTCACTAATTTGAATAAAATTTTTGCTTACACTTGTTTGAAGAAATATTATATTGGAACATGGTTTAGAGCTCGAACACACATAACCTGTGAGATTTTTAAGCCTATTTGAATTGGTTGCATTTTTCAACCAATATTTTATTTTTGATGTGTGTATTTTTCTCTCTAAAATTGTGATCTTTGTCTTGCTTAATTCTATATTTCCATGGTTTGATGTATACATGCACTTATATGATTGAGGCCTTTGCTTCACTAAGCTTACATACCCATATGGCCTTACCTTTCATTATCCTTTGCAAACCAATTTGAGCCTATTTTACCCCTTTGTTCTTTACTTTAGCACATCATTAACTCTAAGCGGAAAACAATAATGTCCTTAATTTGAATCCTTGGTTAGCTTAGACTAGTGAAAGTGCTCATGAATTAAGTGTGGGGAAAAGTGGATTTGGAAACAATTAGTTTAAGAATTGGGTATTATATATCTTTATGAAAATGTGAAGAAAATGTTTAGAACATGATTCATGCATTCAATAATTTAATCATATGCATTGAGAAAAATAAAAAAAATAATATATATATATATAAATAATAAAAAAATAAAAAAAATAAAAAAAGAGAGAAAAAGAAAAGAAAAAGAGCAAATAATAAAAAGGGGACAAAATGCCCCAAAGTAAGTGGTGAAAGCAATGCATATGAGTTGTGCTTGAAATTAGAATGCATGAATATGTAGAAAACATGGTTAATGGACAGTTAGATGTGGTATTATGATTACATGGATTGTCTAAAGTTAGGTGAAAAGTTTAAGTTAATTAAGGATTCAGATTTTAGTCCACTTGGCAATTGCAATCCTACCTTGACCCTAACCCCACTACAACCCTTAAAAGACCTCTTGATGTGTGTATTTGTGCATTAAATTTTTGTTGATTGTTAGATGAAGAGCAAACCTTAGAAAGCAAGGATAGTGGAGAATTGAGAGAATCGAACCTTAAACACTTGAGTGATTAGAGTGTATACACTACCAGTGAGGGTTCGATGCTCAATTCCTTGTTCCCTGCTTTCATAAGCTATTTTCTTCTACAAGTCTATTTGTGCTTCATTTTTATGATTTGAATTAGTGAAATCCAGTTCATATTTGTTCTTGAAAGATTTGTTTATTTTTAACCAAGTAGGTAGAAACATCTTAGCATGTAGTTATTCATAGGTTGCATTGCATACTCTCTATCATTCCTCTTCATCTTTATAGTTTCTCTTGAGCTTAGCATGAGGACATGCTAATGTTTAAGTGTGGGGAGGTTGATAAACCACTATTTTATGGTTTATCTTGTGCTCAATTGAGTGGTTTTCATCAACTCTTTACCCACTTATTCATACTATTTGCATGGTTTTACATTTGCCTTCCTAATTATGTGCTTTGATTGAAAACATGCTTCTTTGGTCTTATATTTGCTAATATCAATCCTTTCTTATTACCATTAGATGCCTTGATATGTGTGTTAAGTGATTTCAGAGATTACAGTGTAGGAATGGCTCAGAGGATAGAAAGGAAGCATGCAAAAGTGGAAGGAATGCAAGAAGTTGGAGAAACTGCTAAGCTGTCCAGCCTGACCTCTTTGCACTCAAATGGCTATAACTTTAGCTACAGAGGTCCAAACGACGCGGTTCCAGTTGCGTTGGAAAGCTAACATCCGGGGCTTCGATTTGATATATAATATACTATAGTTTTCTTGACGCTAGGCGATGCGACCGCGTGATCCATGCGGCCGCGTCGCAGTGACGGAAATCCAGCGTGGTTGAATTCGAGACCAGCGAATTCTGGGCTGTTTCTGACCGAGTTCTCGGCCCAGAAAGCACAGATTAGAGGCTATAAAGTGGAGGAATGCATCCATTCAGAATTAGGCTTTCATAATTCACTTTTTATAATTTAGATGTAGTTTTCAGAGAGAGAGGTTCTCTCCTCTCTCTTAGGATTAGGATTAGGATTAGAAATTAGGATTTTTAGAAACTAGGATTTAGGACTTCTCTTGGTTTTTAAGAGTGACTCTCAATCCCAGGTTCAATATTCCTTTTACTATTGAATTTCTCTTCTATTTTTGTTTACTCTGAAGCTTTTATTGTGTTTGATTAATGTTGCCCAATTGGCTGTTGATATTGTCCATGTTAGAATTGACATTTTTATTTAATATAATTTGAGGTATTTCAGTTTATGATTGTCCCTTTTTATTATCCCTAATCTGAAGATATTGTTATTCCAGTAGATTTAATTTCCTTCCTTTTGGTCTTGGTTAAGAAATCAGTAACTCAGGAGTTATCTTAGCTCAACATAATTGATAACTGTTATCTTTGCTAATTGAACTGAACTTCAATAATCCCAACCTTTTCTTAGAAAATAAATAGGATTCGAAGGTCAATTAATTAGTCCCTTGACTTTCCTTTGCTTTAGCAAAGGTTGACTAAGTGGAATTAAGATTCAACTTTCATTATTATTGATAAGAGTAACTAAGTCTGGATTTCCAATTTCTCGTACCTTGCCAAAGGATTTGTTTTACAGTATTTATTTATTTTAATTGTCATTTAAATTATTTGCCATACTTGTTCCTCATTCTCAAAACCCCAAATTTACAATCTCCATAACCAATAATAAGAACATACCTACCTGCAATTTCTTGAGAAGACGACCCGAGGTTTAAATACTCGGTTAACAATTTTTAAGGGGTTTGTTACTTGTGACAACCAAAACGTTTGTACGAAGGGATTTCTGTCGGTTTAGAGACTATATCTACAACGCGACTGTATTTATGAACTTCTTTACTAGCAAAAATCCCAACATCAGTTCGACAGAGGTGAATTGTTGTTTTATATTCAAGTCGGCCGCTAGCTTTCTGAAGCCTACATCTGTGAACTGGGTACCATTGTCTGTAGTGATGGAGTATGGAACTCCAAACCTTGTGACGATGTTTCTATATAGAAATTTTTCGACTTCTTTGAGCAGTGGCGTTAGCTAGGGGTTCTGCCTCAATCCATTTTGTGAAGTAGTCTATTCCTACTATGAGGAATTTGACTTGTCCCGATCCTGGAGAGAATGGTTCGAGAAGATCGAGCCCCCATTTTGTGAATGGCCAAGGTGAGGTCACGCTGATGAGTTCCTCTGGCGGGGCCATATGAAAGTTGGCATGTTTCCGACATGATGGACATGTTTTTATGAACTCTGTGGCTTCTGATGCGTGAGCATCTTATCTATCTTTTCCTAGTGAATTTGCACTTAATTTGTTGAGTTTAATTAAGAATTAATTATATTTTAGCCACTATGGATGCTATTTTGAGTTTTGCTCAATTTTATTTATTTTAGGTAGCATTTGAAGGGATTTGATGAAGTTTCTGCAGAGAAAAAGAAGAAACCAAAGAGATGCCCAGCGAAGACCAACGCGGACGCATGGCTCACGCGACCGCGCGGAATGGAGGAAAGCGCAATGACACGATCGCGTGCCTGACGCGAACGCGTGGACTGGAATTTGCACAAATGATGCGTCCGCGTGACTGACGCGTCCGCGTGACTCGCAGAAAAGATCATCGACGCGATCGCGTGTCTGACGCGTCCGCGTCACATGCGCGATCTGCAAAAATACATATGACGCTGGGGCAATTTCTGGGCTGTTTTAACCCAGTTTCCAGCCCAGAAAATACAGATTAGAAGCTGCAGAATGGACAAAGCAAGTGGTCCCCACCCATCAACTGAAGATCTGTTAATTAATTCAAATTTAAATTCAAATCTTATCTTTTAGGAAAAGATATTATTTTTATTTTTAGATAATTATATTTTAAATTAATTAGGATTAGTTATAAAAAGAGGAGACTTCTCTTCTATTGGAGAGACTCCATTGGGGGATTGGATTGCATCATTGGGAATACATTTTGTTACCTGAACCCTTATTTATTTTCTACTCTGAACCATGAGCCACTAATCCTCCATTGTTAAGGTTAGGAGCTCTGTCTATTTGTATGGATTGATTTTATTACTTTTTCTATTTTAATTTATGTTTTGGATTTATATTTAAGAATTGTTTTCGTTCTTTATATTATGAATTTGGGTGGAACGGAAGTATGACCCTCTTTCTATTTGAGTTCTTGTATAACTTGGAAAAGCTCTATACTTGAACAATAGCTTGAAAACATATTCTCCTAAATTTTAATTATTTGGATTTAAGGGTATACGTGACATATAATCCCCTTATTTTTGGGTAATTAGAATTTTTGTGGCATGAAAACTGAAAATTGATTTTTACCCTCTAATTGGAATTAATTGACCAAGGAATTGGCAGTTAATGAATTTTAGAGGAGACTAGGAAGGTCTAAGGAATTAGGGTCTAGTCACATATCGTTTGCCATAAATTAAATCCTACATAATTAAAATAGTTAGTAAGAAAAGTTAATCCGGAAAAATAGATAACTCTGAAGCCTTAACTATTTTCTCTATATTTTATTCCCAATTTATTTATTTATTTTTCCTTTTTATATTTTGAATTCAAACTTAAACCTTTTGAACATCTCAAAACCCTTTTCTGCTTGCCTAACTAATCCTATCAAACGCTATTGTTGCTTAATCCATCAATTCTCGTGGGATCGTCCCTTACTCACGTAAGGTATTACTTGGTACGATCCGGTGCACTTGCCGGTTAGTAAGTGTGGGTTATAAATTCCGCATCAAGTTTTTGCCGCCGTTGCAGGGGATTGATTGTGATTAACAACTATTAGTTGCTTGATTGCTTAGATTAGGCGTTTTTAGTTTTAATTTTATTTAAAAAAAATTCTTTTTTTTGCTTTACCTTTTCGAAAAAAAAAATTATTTTTTTTACGTTATTTTTTTTTATTTACATTAAATTTTTTTTCTCTTTATCCTTTACTTTATTTTTTTTCTCTTTATTTTTTCCCTTTTCGTTTATTCCCCTCCCCCTTTACGCCGTACGTGTATTCTTTTTTTTTATATTTATTTTATTTTCAAAAAAAAATTAATTAAAAAAAATAAAATAAAATAAAAATATTTAATATTAATATTTTTCTTAATTTCTGATAAGTTTGGTGTCCCCTTAATTGTTTATTCTTCCTAGTTATTTTATTTATTGAGTTTAAGTTTCCTTTATATTCTTTTTTCTTTGCTTGCTTGTTAACCACATAGTGCGTTTAATCCTGTCTGGTGTTTTGTGCTGAGGAAAAATAACGGAGAGAGATCACATGGGTTACTACTCATACCCGAGTAGTGATTCATATTATGGTGGATGGAGGAACTATCCAAATTTTGGTTGGCAAGGTCAAAACCAAAGAGACTTCAATGTTCCATGTTCCAACTACCAAGAACCATCATCTTTCTACCTATATCAAGAGCCACCATCAGATATTGAGACTTCTCAGAAGAAGAGTGTTATAGAAGTAGAAACTCTTAATGGTATTCTTGCTCAGAACAAGCTTATGACTCAGCAATTAAGTCTACTTACTCAACAGATGAGTGGCATGCAAGTCCCAGCTATCAACACCCAACACTTAAATTTTGGGTGGAGAGAGCAACCTCAGAGGCCACAGAATTTTAATCATAATTCTCAAGCTGGTTTTCTCAGCCCCAACAGAACAATAATTTGGAAGCAATCTTGGAAAATTTTATGCAGGAAACCAGAGCCTCCATTAGAAACTTGGAAGTGCAAATGAGCCAAATAAGCAAGCAATTAGAAGAAGAGGAAGATGCACAACCTCCAATACCCTTGGTAAGTAATGAAGAAGAGATTGTATTAGAAGAAAGCTACCAAGAGGAAGAGGTTGAAATTGAGGAAGCTTACAAAGAGGTAGAAGAATTCAAAGAAGAACACAAGAGAGTGGAGCTTACAAGACTTCTCCCAAAGCCATCACCATCCAATACAACATTCAAGTGGGTAAAATTCCTACCCTTAACCTTTCCTTTCCCACTTGAATGTGGGCTACTGGAGACGAATGGTCAACTTAGAGCTCTTTGTGGCATTAAGAGTAAGAGGAAGATGGTTAGTGGCAAGAGATGTCAAGCAAGGTTCAGTATGGTTGCATGCTCCAAATTAAAGTGCAAGGATTGGTGTAGAGCTAATTTGAATGGGTCTAGAAGGTTGCTTGGATGTCTCTGTGAAAATTCAGATTGCTTGCCACCCGGTGGGAACAATGGTGATACACAAGAAGACGGGTGTAAAAGCAAGGTCTGGGACCCTGGAATTCATTCCCACAATCAACACTCTTGGGACTTTGTCACTTGCTTCAGCTTGTTTAAAGGCGTTATGCGCCTGACCTGGGATCCTGGTAGCCATTGGAATTACAAACATTGGTGGAGATTCCTGGATCAGTACAAGCACAAGCCACCATGACAAGGAGCTCACCACATGTCCAACTTAAGGACTTTAACTAAAAGTGCTTGGTGGGAGACAACCCACCGTGGTATGATAGTTTCTTTTCAGTTTTAGTTGTTTTTCGCAGTAGTAGTTTTCTTATTTAATTCTTTCTAATATTCTGACCATGCAGCTATCCTATCTCAGGAACCGAACACCTCAAGCTACATTTCAAGAAAAAAAAACGCACACACGACGCGAAAGCGTCGCTGACGCGTTCGCGTCAGATGGATGTGTGTGAAAAATAAATTTGACAGAGAGTTGCGCGGGAATGGCGCGAGAATGGAGCCTTTCGCACAAACAAGCCCACGCGATCACGTGCCCCAAGCGTTCGCGTCGCTTGTGATTTTTTCACCATCCACGCGGCCGCGTCACTAACGCGGACGCGTGGCCTGCGAAATCGACATAAAAGAGTATTTAGGCAGAGAGTTGTGCTAAATGCACGGAATTGGTCACGCGGACGCGTGACTGATGCGATCGTGTCGATTGCACAAATGGTCATCTACGCGTTAGCGTGACTGACGCGATCGCGTCGTATGAAAATAGGCATCCCAAGCCATGCGAACAGAATGTCACGCGGGCACGCTGCTGGCTTCGCGCGAATTGCACAAAATACAAGTCACGCGAATGCGTGCCTGATGCTAACGCGTCATTAAGAAGAATGCGCGACCCACGCGACCGCGTGCTCCACGCGTTCGCGTCGCTTGTGCCACACTAGTTCGCCGTCCAGTTTTTCTTTCTCTCTCTCTCCCAATCCTCATCCTCTCTTGTCCTTTTATCCTTTTATTTTTCTTTTTTTTTCTCATCATATTTATCTCTTTCTATTTTCAGTTCTTATTTGCTTGAGGACAAGCAAACCTTTAAGTTTGGTGTTGACGTTGCGCTTATGGGTTTTCTAAAACACAAAAGGGAGGCAAATCATCCTCACAAAGGAGCACAACCTGAAGAATAAAGTGACTGCTAGGATGACTAAGGTGTTTGAGTTCCTTTCATTTTTATTCCTCCCCTCTTTTTTCTATGTTATGTTCTGGCTTTCTGCTATTTTACTTTGTCTGTTGCATGATCTTTTATTAGTTAGAATTCTAGGACTAGTTTTTTTTAATATCTTTAATGCTGAAAAGATGTTTCATGTACCACTCACTGAACTTGAATCCAAAAAGAAAAGAAAAAAAAGTGATGTATTGCATGAGAAATTGAGTTAATTCTAAGAATAGTCTTATTTACTTAAATGTGGTGGTATTTTCTGTGATTTTTGAATGCATGATATGAACAGTGCATATTTGAATTTGAATCAAGGGATGTTAATGTATAAGGAACAGGAATTTAGAGAATTATTATGACTTCTCTGAAATAAACAAAAATTTAATCCTTGAAGCAAAAGAAACAGCAAAAGAAAAAAAATAATAATAAATAATAGTAAAAGCAAGGTCCAAGGCTCTGAGCATCAATGACTAGGGAGGTCAGATATGATTAAAAGCTCAAAGAGTTGTTTCCCTAGTCACATGCTTGTGGTGTGATTGTGTCAAGTAATCCTTGAGACAGAACACTTAGGGTCGAGACCAAGTGCGTTTAACAGAGTATGCCAAAGGCTTTGAGCACCACTGTCTGGGAGTGACTGAAAGAAAAATCAGAACTCAAAGAGAGTTCCTCAGTTAAGTGCTTGTGGTATTTCTGTGTCAAGTAAAGCTTGATACAAAACATTTAAAGTCACGGCTAGGCTCAAGGTGCAAAGCACCAAAGAAAAAAATAAATTAAACTAAATTTTGCTGTGATCAAGGATTAAAATGAAATATAAAAATCAGAGAATTCATAATATTATCCGGATTCTAATTCTGAATGACAATGACATCCTTCTGATTCAAAGGAGAGTGAGATGCCAAAAACTATTCAGGATTACAGTTATAAACCCCACTATAAAAAGAGACACGAGCTTAATTGAACTCTCATTCTCATGCAAATTCACATCCTAAGCTTATATTAGTTTTGGTTGCTTGCGGACAAGCAACAGTTTAAGTTTGGAGTTGTGATGCGTGAGCATCTTATCTATCTTTTCCTAGTGAATTTGCACTTAATTTGTTGAGTTTAATTAAGAATTAATTATATTTTAGTCACTATGGATGCTATTTTGAGTTTTGTGCAATTTTATTTATTTTAGGTAGCATTCAGAGGGATTTGATGAAGTTTCTGCAGAGAAAAAGAAGAAACCAAAGAGATGACCAGCGAAGACCAACGCGGACGCATGGCTCACGCGACCGCGCGGAATGGAGGAAAGCGCAATGACGCGATCGCTTGCCTGACGCGAACGCGTGGACTGGAATTTGCACAAATGATGCGTCCGCGTGACTGACGCGTCTGCGTGACTCGCAGAAAAGATCATCGACGCGATCGCGTGTCTGACGCGTCCGCGTCACATGCGCGATCTGCAAAAATACAAATGACGCTGGGGCAATTTTTGGGCTGTTTTAACCCAGTTTCCATCCCAGAAAATACAGATTAGAAGCTGCAGAATGGACAAAGCAAGTGGTCCCCACCCATCAACTGAAGATCTGTTAATTAATTCAAATTTAAATTCAAATCTTATCTTTTAGGAAAAGATATTATTTTTATTTTTAGATAATTAGATTTTAAATTAATTAGGATTAGTTATAAAAAGGGGAGACTTCTCTTCTATTGGAGAGACTCCATAGGGGGATTGGATCTCATCATTGGGAATACATTTTGTTACCTGAACCCTTATTTATTTTCTACTATGAACCATGAGCCACTAATCCTCCATTGTTAAGGTTAGGAGCTCTGTCTATTTGTATGGATTGATTTTATTACTTTTTCAATTTTAATTTATGTTTTGGATTTATATTTAAGAATTGTTTTTGTTCTTTATATTATGAATTTGGGTGGAACGGAAGCATGACCCTCTTTCTATTTGAGTTCTTGTATAACTTGGAAAAGCTCTATACTTGAACAATAGCTTGAAAACATATTCTCCTAAATTTTAATTATTTGGATTTAAGGGGATACGTGACATATAATTCCCTTATTTTTGGGTAATTAGAATTTTTGTGGCATGAAAACTGAAAATTGATTTTTACCCTCTAATTGGAATTAATTGACCAAGGAATTGGCAGTTAATGAATTTTAGAGGAGACTAGGAAGGTCTAAGGAATTAGGGTCTAGTCACATATAGTTTGCCATAAATTAAATCCTACATAATTAAAATAGTTAGTAAGAAAAGTTAATCCGGAAAAATAGATAACTCTGAAGCCTTAACTATTTTATCTATATTTTATTCCCAATTTATTTATTTATTTTTCCTTTTTATATTTTGAATTCAAACTTAAACCTTTTGAACATCTCAAAACCCTTTTCTGCTTGCCTAACTAATCCTATCAAATGCTATTGTTGCTTAATCCATCAATCCTCGTGGGATCGACCCTTACTCACGTAAGGTATTACTTGGTACGATCCGGTGCACTTGCCAGTTAGTAAGTGTGGGTTATAAATTCCGCATCAGCTTCCTTTTGTAGAGTTGGCCAATAAAATCCTGCCCGAAGTACTTTCTTGGTAAGTGCTTGCGCTCCGAGGTGATTGCCACAAACGCCACTGTGTACTTCTTCTAAAACTTCCTTTGTGTTGGGAGTCAGTACACATTTTAATAATGGTATCGAAATCCCTCTTTTGTATAGAGTGTTCTTTATGATAGTGTAGTATTGTGCCTCCCATTTTAACCTCTTTGCCTCCTTTTCTTCTGTGGGGAGTGCTTCTGTTTTGAGGTAGTTTATTATGGGAGTTATCCATCCTTGATCCTATCTTGTTATAGTCATGACTTTTTCTTCTTCTGAGATTGATGGATTTTGCAGAATTTCTTGGATGAGGCTTCTATTGTTGCCCCCTGGTTTGGTGCTGGCTAGTTTTGAGAGTGCGTCAGCTCGGGTATTCTGTTCTCGGGGTATGTGACGGATCTCATATTCTCCGAGTTGTCCGAGTTGTTCCTTGGTTTTTTCCAAGTACTTTTTCATGGTGGGGTCTTTGGCTTGGTAGCTTCCTGCTATTTGTGAAGTAACTACCTGTGAGTCACTGAAGATGATAAGTTTTTGAGCTCCAACTTCCCTGGCCAGCTTCAAACCAGCTAGAAGTGCCTCATATTTCGCTTGATTGTTTGAGGCAGGAAATCCGAATTTGAGGGAGAGTTCGATTTGGGTTCCCTAGTCACTTTCAATTATCACACCCGTGCCGCTTCCTGTTTTGTTTGAGGAACCATCCACATAAAAATTCCATTTTGTGGGGATTTTCGGTGTGTCCGTAAATTCTGCAATGAAGTCGGCTAGATATTGTGATTTGATGGCCGTCCGAGCTTCGTATTGAAGATCGAATTCGGACAACTCGACTGCCCACTGCAAGATTCTGCCTGCCAAGTCTGTTTTCTGTAAGATTCCTTTTATGGGTTAGTTGGTGCGAATTTTAATGGTGTGGGCTTGAAAGTATGGGCGAAGTCGTTGTGATGTTAGTATGAGAGCATAAGCAAATTTTTCTATTTTCTGATAGTTCATCTCGGATCCTTGTAATGCTTTGCTGATGAAGTATACGGGCTGTTGCCCGCTGTCGTCTTTTTGGACTAGTGCTAAGGCTACCACTTGACTTCCTACTGCGAGGTATAATATGAGTGGTTCTCCTTCCTGTGGCTGAGTTAGGATAGGTGGCTGTCTCAGGAACCTATTGAATTCTTGGAAGGCATGCTCGCACTCCGTTGTCCATTCGAACTTCTTTCCTTTTCTTAAAGTAGCGTAGAAGGAAAGAGATCTTATTGCCGATCCGGCTAGAAATCTGGACAAGGCTGCTAACCTCCCATTGAGTTGTTGTACCTCTTTGACACAAGTCGGACTTTTCATGTCAAGTATGGCCCGGCATTTGTCCGGGTTTGCCTCGATTCCTCTCTGTGTGATCATAAAACCCAAGAATTTACCAGCTTCTACTGCGAAGGTGCATTTTGCGGGATTGAGTCACATGCCATGTCGTCTTATAGTGTCGAATACTTGGGTCAGGTCGGATAATAACGTCTCTTCATTTTGTGTCTTTACTAGCATGTCGTCCACATAGGCTTCCATGATTTTTCCGATGTGATTGATGAGCGGATAATTTATACGCTTTTTGGCACTGTTTTTAGTATGTTTTTAGTATATTTTAGTTAGTTTTTAGCATGTTTTTATTAGTTTTTAGTTAAAATTCACTTTTATGGGCTTTACTATGAGTTTGTGTATTTTTCTGTGATTTCAGGTATTTTCTGGCTGAAATTGAGGGACCTGAGCAAAAATCTGATTCAGAGGCTGAAAAGGACTGCAGATGCTGTTGGATTCTGACCTCCCTGCACTCAAAGTGGATTTTCTGGAGCTACAGAAGCCCATTTGGCGCGCTCTCAATTGCGTTGGAAATTAGACATCCTGGGCTTTCCAGAAATGTATAATAGTCCATGCTTTGCCTGAGATTTGATGGCCCAAACCGGCGTTGCAAATCAGCTTCAGAATTTCCGGCGTTTAACGCCGGAACTGGCACAAAAATTGGAGTTAACGCCCAAACTGGCACAAAAGCTGGCGTTTAACTCCAGAAAAAGTCTCTACACATGAAAGCTTCAATGCTCAGCCCAAGCACACACCAAGTGGACCTCGGAAGTGGATTTTTACATCATTTACTCATTTCTATATATCCTAGATTACTAGTTCACTATTAATAGGACCTTTTGACATTGTATCTCTACCTCATGACACATTACACGTTTCTTATTGTATCTTTTACGGCATGAGTCTCTAAACCCCATGGTTGGGGGTGGGGAGCTCTGCTGTGTCTTGATGGATTAATGCAATTACTACTATTTTTCATTCAATCACGCTTGCTTCTATTCTAAGATATCACTTGTTCCTAAACTTAATGAATGTGATGATCCGTGACACTCATCATCATTCTCACCTATGAACGTGTGCCTGAAAACCACCTCCGTTCTACCTTAGATTGAGTAGATATCTCTTGGATTCCTTAATCAGAATCTTCGTGGTATAAGCTAAAATTGATGGCGGCATTCAAGAGAATCCGGAAGATCTAAACCTTGTCTGTGGTATTCTGAGTAGGATTCAAGGATTGAATGACTGTGATGAGTTTCAAACTCCTGAAGGCTGGGCGTTAGTGACAGACGCAAAAGAATCACTGGATTCTATTCCAACCTGATTGAGAACCGACAGATGAATAGCCGTGCTGTGACAGAGTGCGTTGAACATTTTCACTGAGAGGATGGGAGGTAGCCATTGACAACGGTGAAACCCTACATACAGCTTGCCATGGAAGGAGCCTTGCGTGCTTGAAGAAGAAGACAGTAGGAAAGTAGAGATTCAGAAGATAGAGCATCTCCAAAACCTCAACCTGTTCTCCATTACTGCAAAACAAGTATTTATTTCATGTTCTTCTACTTTTCACAATTAAACTTGAGAATTACTGATATCCTGACTAAGAGTTACAAGATAACCATAGCTTGCTTCAAACCGACAATCTCCGTGGGATCGACCCTTACTCACGTAAGGTATTACTTGGACAACCCAGTGCACTTGCTGGTTAGTTGTGCGGGATTACAAAAGTGTGATTGCAATTTCATGCACCAAGTTTTTGGCACCGTTGCTGGGGATTGTTCGAGTTTGGACAACTGACGGTTTATCTTGTTTCTTAGATTAGGACTGTTTCATTTTCGTTGGTTTAGAGTCTTTTATTTGAGTTTAGTTTCATATTTTAAGTTTGGTGTCAATTGCATGCCTTTGTTTTCTTTTAATTTTTTGAAATTTGCATGTTCTTAGTCCTTTCTTGATCTTTAAAAATTCTAAGTTTGGTGTCTTCTTTGTGTTTTCCTTTAAAATTTTCGAAAATTTGTGCTTGATTTTCTAAAAATTTTAAGTTTGGTGTCATTTTGTTGTTTTTCTCTTTCCTTATTTCAAAAAAAAATCAAATCTTTTTCAAAATAATTTTCAATCATATCTTTTTAATTGCTAATTCAAAAATCTTTTTGATTAATTAATTAATTTAGTCTTCAATTTGTTTTGATTTTATTCTCTTTTGGTTTTCGAATCTTTATTTTATTTTCCATTTAATTTATTTTACTATTTTCGGTTACTCATTCAAAAAAAAAAATATAATCTACTTGCAATCCATATCATCTCCCTTTCTCCATCATGGACCTAAGTGGAAGTGAGCTGTCCAGAAGGACTCTAGGGTCATATGCTAACCCCATTACAGCTGCATATGGGAGTAGCATCTGTATACCTCTGGTGCACGAAATTGTGATCATCAATGGCGCCATCAACATGGTACACTCATTGCAATCTCAACTCTTTATCACAACTCCGCATAACTAACCAGCAAGTGCACTGGGTCGTCTAAGTAATAAACCTTACGCGAGTAAGGGTCGATCCCACGGAGATTGTTGGTATGAAGCAAGCTATGGTCACCTTGTAAATCTTAGTCAGGCAGACTCAGATGGTTGTAGATGAAATATGAATAAAAGATAAAGATAGAGATACTTATGCAATTCATTGGTAAGAACTTCAGATAAGCGAATGGAGATGCTTTGTCCCTTTCGTCTCTCTGCTTTCCTACTGTCTTCATCCAATCATTCTTACTCCTTTCCATGGCAAGCTTATGCAAGGGTTTCACCGTCGTCAGTGGCTACCTCCCATCTTCTCAGTGGAAATGTTCAACGCACCCTGTCATGGCACGGCTATCCAGCTGTCGGTTCTCGATCATGTCGGAATAGAATCCAGTGATTCTTTTGCGTCTGTCACTAACGCCCCACAATCGCGAGTTTGAAGCACGTCACAGTCATTCAATCATTGAATCCTACTCAGAATACCACAGACAAGGTTAGACCTTCCGGATTCTCTTGAATGCCGCCATCAGTTCTGGCCTATACCACGAAGACTCTGATCTCACGGAATGGCTGGCTCGTTTGTCAGGCGAGCGCTCGGTTGTCAGGCGATCAACCATGCATCGTGTATCAGGAATCCAAGAGATATTCACCCAATCTAAGGTAGAACGGAGGTGGTTGTCAGTCACACGTTCATAGGTGAGAATGATGATGAGTGTCACGGATCATCACATTCATCAAGTTGAAGAACAAGTGATATCTTGGAACAAGAACAAGCGGAATTGAATAGAAGAACAATAGTAATTGCATTAATACTCGAGGTACAGCAGAGCTCCACACCTTAATCTATGGTGTGTAGAAACTCCACCGTTGAAAATACATAAGAACAGAGGTGATCATTGGCTTCGGCCCTAGAGAGGGAACCAGAAGAACCAAGATCTGATCTAAGAACTAGATGTCCAAAGATGAAAAATACAATAGTAAAGGGTCCTATTTATAGGGAACTAGTAGCTTAAGAATTACAAAGATGAGTAAAAGACATAAAAATCCACTTCCGGGCCCACTTGGTGTGTGCTTGGGCTGAGCATTGAAGCATTTTTGTGTAGAGACTCTTCTTGGAGTTAAACGCCAGCTTTTGTGCCAGTTTGGGCGTTTAACTCCCACTTTGGTGCCAGTTCCGGCGTTTAACGCTGGGAATTCTGAGGGTGACTTTGAATGCCGGTTTGGGCTATCAAATCTTGGGCAAAGTATGGACTATCATATATTGCTGGAAAGCCCAGGATATCTACTTTCGAACGCCGTTGAGAGCGCGCCAATTGGGCTTCTGTAGCTCCAGAAAATCAACTTCGAGTGCAGGGAGGTCAGAATCCAACAGCATCTGCAGTCCTTTTCAGTCTCTGAATCAGATTTTTGCTCAGGTCCCTCAATTTCAGCCAGAAAATACCTGAAATCACAGAAAAACACACAAACTCATAGTAAAGTCCAGAAAAGTGTATTTTAACTAAAAACTAATAAAAATATACTAAAAAACTAACTAAATCCTACTAGAAACATACTAAAAACAATGCCAAAAAGCGTATAAATTATCCGCTCATCACAACACCAAACTTAAATTGTTGCTTGTCCTCAAGCAACTGAAAATCAAATAAGATAAAAAGAAGAGAATATGCAATGAATTCCAAAAACATCTATGAAGATCAGTATTAATTAGATGAGCGGGGCTTTTAGCTTTTTGCCTCTGAACAGTTTTGGCATCTCACTCTATCCTTTGAAATTCAGAATGATTGGCTTCTTTAGGAACTCAGAATCCGGATAGTGTTATTGATTCTCCTAGTTAAGTATGATGATTCTTGAACACAGCTACTTTATGAGTCTTGGCCGTGGCCCAAAGCACTCTGTCCTCCAGTATTACCACCGGATACATACATGCCACAGACACATAATTGGGTGAACCTTTTTAGATTGTGACTCAGCTTTGCTAGAGTCCCCAATTAGAGGTGTCCAGGGTTCTTAAGCACACTCTTTTTGCCTTGGATCACAACTTTATTTCTTTCTTTTTTCTTTCTTTTTTTCTCTCTTTTTTTTTGGATTCACTGCTTTTTCTTGCTTCAAGAATCATTTTTATGATTTTTCAGATCCTCAGTAACATGTCTCCTTTTTCATCATTCTTTCAAGAGCCAACAACTTTAACATTCATGAACCACAAATTCAAAAGACATATGCACTGTTTAAGCATACATTCAGAAAACAAAAGTGTTGCCACCACATCAAAATAATTAATCTGTTATAAAATCTGAAATTCATGCAATTCTTCTCTTTTTCAATTAAGAACATTTTTCTTAAGAAAGGTGATGGATCACAGGACATTCATAACTTTAAGGCATAGACACTAATGATCATAAGATACAAACATAGATAAACATAAGCATAGAAATTCAAAAAAAGGGAAATGAAGGACAAGGAGATTAAAGAACGGGTCCACCTTAGTGATGGCGGCTTGTTCTTCCTCTTGAAGATCTTATGGAGTGCTTGAGCTCCTCAATGTCTCTTCCTTGTCTTTGTTGCTCCTCTCTCATGATTCTTTGATCTTCTCTAATTTCATGGAGGAGGATGGAATGTTCTTGGTGCTCCACCCTTAGTTGTCCCATGTTGGAACTCAATTCTCCTAGGGAGGTGTTAATTTGCTCCCAATAGTCTTCTGGAGGAAAGTGCATCCCTTGAGGCATCTCAGGGATCTCATGATGAGAGGGGTCTCTTGTTTGCTCCATCCTTTTCTTAGTGATGGGCTTGTCCTCATCAATGAGGATGTCTCCTTCTATGTCAACTCCTACTGAATAACAGAGGTGACAAATGAGATGAGGAAAGGCTAACCTTGCTAAGGTAGAGGACTTATCCGCCACCTTATAGAGTTCTTGGGCTATAACCTCATGAACTTCTACTTCTTCTCCAATCATGATGCTATAGATCATGATGGCCCGGTCTAGAGTAACTTCAGACCGGTTGCTAGTGGGAATGATTGAGCGTTGGATAAACTCCAACCATCCTCTAGCCACGGGCTTGAGGTCATGCCTTCTTAATTGAACCGGCTTCCTTCTTGAATCTCTCTTCCATTGGGCGTCCTCTTCACAAATGTCTATGAGGACTTGGTCCAACCTTTGATCAAAGTTGACCCTTCTAGTGTAAGGATGTTCATCTCCTTGCATCATGGGCAAGTTGAATGCCAACCTTACATTTTCCGGACTAAAATCTAAGTATTTCCCCCGAACCATTGTAAGCCAATTCTTTGGGTTCGGGTTCACACTTTGATCATGGTTCTTGGTGATCCATGCATTGGCATAGAACTCTTGAACCATTAAGATTCCGACTTGTTGAATGGGGTTGGTAAGAACTTCCCAACCTCTTCTTCGAATCTCATGTCGGATCTCCGGATATTCACTCTTTTTGAGTTTGAAAGGGACCTCGGGGATCACCTTCTTCAAGGCCACAACTTCATAGAAATGGTCTTGATGCACCCTTGAGATGAATCTCTCCATCTCCTATGACTCAGAGGTGGAAGCTTTTGCCTTCCCTTTCCTCTTTCTAGAGGTTTCTCCGGCCTTGGATGCCATAAGTGGTTATGGAAAAATAAAAAGCAATGCTTTTACCACACCAAACTTAAAAGGTTTGCTCGTCCTCGAGCAAAAGAAGAAATAAGAGAGTAGAAGAAGAAAAAATGGAGGAGAGGGAGATGGCTTTGTGGTTCGGCCAAAAGGGGAAAAAGTAGTGTTTAGGGTGTGTGAAAATGAAGGAGTGAAGATGGGTTTATATAGGGGTGGAAGGGAGGGGTAGGTGTTCCGAGGGTTACCTGAAACGTGTAGCTCGGTCGTCTGGCAAGACCCGAGGTAGGGGTTCTGTGACCCGAGCTTGGTGTGCTGAGCGGCTGGGGGTTGTACCTGCAATGACACTCCGATGCTTAAGTTAGCATGGGTCCAAGCAGATATTGAGTAGAATTAGAGTATGAGTTATACCTGGGTGCTCCAGTGTATTTATAGTGGTTGGTCGTGATCTTCCCTGGATAAGATATTCTTATCTTATCTTATCTTTGGGAGTCTTATCTCTATCTTTTGTGGAACCGCCTTTCCTAGGCCTTTTTCGGCCTTTAGGTTTTGGGCTTCGTTCCTTTGGATGGGCCTTCTTCTTTATCTGTCCGAGGTCCGACCTTAGGCGTGGGCCTTTGGGACGAGGTCGGACCTTCTGCGAACTTCCCGAGTTTGGAGAGCTCGGTCAGGGTATGAACAGTGCCCCTGTCCGAGTTCGTCCTTTTGAGAGGTCGAGCTCGGGCATAGTCGTCTTTTGAAAATTTGAAAATGGCCGTTTCAGCATTTATTGCTTTTTACCGTTTCTCCTCGATTTCCGTTCGGGCTCTGTGAAGGCATTATTTATTTGCCCCTTTCCTCATTTTCTTTGTTTATTCTGTTCCCTTTCCCTTTTTCTGGGTTTTTCTCCACCTCTCTTTCGAGCATCTTCCTTCTTTCTCTCTGTTCTTCTTCTCCGATTCTTTCTGTGCGTTGTTTTTCGGGGTTTCCTCTGCGCCGCTGTTTTCGTTCTTCTTGCATCGGAGCTCGTCGTCTTCTTCCTTTCTCCAGGTTTGTTTCTCGTCTTTACTTTCGCTGTGCACATATGCTTTTGTTTCTTTTTCTTCTATGCTGGGGTTGCCCCGAAAAGAGGCGCCGCCATTGTTTTGGTTGTTTGTATGTGGGGGGGGGGCTCTTTTCTCTTGGTACTTTGTTTTCGGGTTACTGCATTTTTCTTCTAAAAGAACTTTTGTTTTCTTGCTTCTGCTGAATGGGTTTTTGCTGTCTGCCTATTATGTGATTTTTGGCTTGCTGTTGTATTCTTCTTTGTAGGCAAGATTTTTATGTCTCGAAAGGTGTTTCAAGCAATGTCGACCAAGATTCCGAGTGGTCTTGGTTGGGTAGATCCTGTTCCTCTAAGGGTCCCTTCTGTTGTAGATTCTGAGTATCTAGTTAGGTTCCGTAGGGAGTGTAGTATTTGTGAGAACAGGGAGTCTGAGCGGGATTATGAGCTAGTAGCCCCGGAGTCCGAGGAGAGAGTGTGCTTCCCGCCTTTAGAAAGTTCCGAGAAGCTATTCTTTTATGCTTACGATTGTTTTTTTCTCTAAGCTGGATGTACGACTTCCTTTTACCGACTTGGAGTCCGAGGTCCTTTGGTCTTGTAACCTTGCCCCTACGCAACTCCATCCAAATTCTTGGGCGTTTTTAAAGCTGTTTCAACTTTTGTGTCAGTTTTTGGGCGTCTCCCCTTCTGTTTCTCTTTTTTCCTATCTGTTCGTGTTGACGAAGCCGGGGTCGGGTGCTGGGAAGGTGTCTTGGGTCTCTTTTAGGGCTAACCTGGGAAAGAAGTTTTGTACCTTGTATGATGAGTCGTTTCATGATTTCAAGAACTACTATTTCAAGGTCCGGGCTGCTGGAGATGTCCGACCTTTCTTTCTAGATGAGAGTGGGGAGCCTTCTTTTCCTTTTTGTTGGCAGGAGAATGTAGTGTCGGTTAAGTATACTTTTGAGAGTCTAGATGAGGTGGAGCAGGCTTTTGTGGGTGTGTTGAGCAGTTTATGGGGTCGGGCACCTCACTTGGATACGAAGAAAATGTTGGGAGATCCAAGCCTTCTCCGTTCCGAGTTAGGTAGTTCCCGACCTCTTTGAGATTTCATCTTAGTATTTTGGCTTCGTTTTGGAGGTTTTTCTGTTGTGATAATCCCTTTCTTTTGTTTCTGCAGAGATGTCTTCTCAGGCTGATTCCATGAAGTTCCTTCGTCGGTCGAAGAAGTCTGCGGCTGCTCGGAATATCGAGGCTGAGGCTTCTGCCCGATCTTCTCCGCAGAAGACTACCGTGGGTGTTCAGACTCGGTCGAAGACCATTCCGACTCCTCAGTTCCGAGCTATAACTCAAGATCCTCCGACCTCCGGACCCGGTCACCTTTCCCCGTCTTCGACCTCGGGTCCTCCCCCCAAGAAACAGAAGACCTCTCAAGAGCTTGCCGGTTTCAATGATAAAGATTTTGACGCTCTTGGTTGGATTGAGCAGCACATTCTCCCCCAGACCTTTATTTCTACTGTTGATGCGTCTATGGAGCATCACTTTCAGTATATGGCGCGGAGCTGTGTTCGGATGGCTAGTCTTCATGCCGCTATTGCTCGGGAGTTCAAGAAAGCTCCCCTTGGGGCGACCAGCTCCCGACTTGAGAAGGCACGGTCCGAGCTTGATAAGATTAGTCAACTGAAGGCTGCCAGGATTACTGAGCTGGAGGCCTCTTTGGAGGAAGAGAAAACTAGGGCCACCGCGGCTGTGGCGGCGGCGAAGACATCTGAGGAGATGGCGAGGGTGGCGACGGAGAACTATACTAAGCTGTATGCCGAGCTTGTGGAGACGAAGGAGAAGTTGCAGTCTGCTCGGGATGATTTTTACGAGCTGGAAGATAATGTGGCCAAGGGTATGGATGCTATGTTTGTGAATTTGAGGGATCAGGTCCGGGTTCTTGCTCCCGACCTGGATCTGAGCTTATTCAGTACGGAAAACATTGTTGTGGAGGGAAAGATTGTTCCTGCTCCTGCCGAGGATGAGGTTCCGGTGTCCGACCACAAGGCTCCGGTGTCCGACCCCGAGGTTCCGGTTGTGAACCCGACTTCACCTTTGGCTGAGGATAGATCTGGTGTGGAGGTTTCAAGCCGGGATGATGGTGCTGTCGATGCAGTCCCGATTTCGATGTTCCCTCCGCAGCCTTCTGTTGATGCGGAGACCGGAAAGGACCTTGATCCTCTGTGATCTTTTTAGTGGTTTGCCCGGCCTGTGGGCTTTTTGTTGGATGGCTTTTGTGAACACTTTTGGACACCTTTTTGCTTTTATTTAGCCACTTGTGGTGACTTTATTATGCGGTGTTTGTGTTTTGACCTTTGGTTTCTGCCTTCGTGCTTTTTAGTTGTTTTTCGGATAACAACTTTTTAGCCAGCGTTTTGACTTTATGTTTCCGCTTTCGTGCTTTTTAGTTGTTTTTCGGATAACAACTTTTTTAGCTAGCGTTTTGACTTTATGTCTCCGCTTTCGTGCTTTTTTAGTTGTTTTTCGGATAACAACTTTTTAGCTAGCGCTTTGAAACTTCTTTCGATTTCGTTCTTTTTGCTTTGTACTTTTTAGTTGCTTTTTGTAAAGCAACTTTTTAGTAAGCGTTTTTCGAAATCCTGGTTCTTGCCGTTTTAAGGCTTCTTTCTCGGGCCGAGCTTTTTCTCGGACATCGGGTGCTCGAGTACCTCCTTTTTGTTAGGTCCGACTTTGTCGTTGGTCGGTTCTTTTGAGTTATTTCTGTAATCTCTTTTTATTTGGCTTTTTGAGCCATTTTAGAGTTACTTTATAACTTTTCCCTTTGTTGGGTCCGACTTCGTCGTTTGGTCGGCCTTTCTAAGTTATTTTTGTAACCTCTTTTTTATTTGGCTTTTCGAGCCATTTCAGAGTTACTTTATAACTTCTCACATTAATTTGAACCTCGTCGCTTTATCTTTGCCGACCTTGTATGGTCTCTTGGCAAATGATTTTTTGCGTTTTGCCGAGCATAAATTAATGCGCCTTGGTGGGGTACTTTCTAGGATTTGCTTCATCATGAGGAAGAGAAAATAGAGAAATTTGATTAGTATTAAAAAGAAAGAATATTTACAAAGTGTTTACCCTTTAGGTCGGGTATCCTACTTAACCGGGCGTCTCATTAAAAAACCCTTGTAGGGAAAAAGAGTACACCTCGGGTTAAGTTTTTCTAGCTGTAGTACCGTCTTAGATTACAGGCGTGCCAGGTCCTGGGCAGCTCATTGCCTTCTAGGTCGGATATTTTGTAGTAGCCTGTCCCTAAGACTTCTGTTACCTTGTAGGGCCCTTTCCAATTTGCGGCTAGCTTTCCTTCTCCCGACTTTCGTGTTCCGATGTCATTTCGGATTAGAATCAGGTCGTGACTGGAGAAGCTTCGCTTTATTACCTTTTGATTGTATCTGAGGGCCGTTCGCCGTTTTAAGGCTTCTTCTCGGATTCGGGCTCTTTCTCGGACCTCGGGGAGGAGGTCGAGTTCTTCCCTTTGTGCCTGTGGGTTGCCTCTTTCGTTGTAGAAGATGACTCTGGGCGACCCTTCATCTATTTCGATAGGAATCATTGCCTCCATCCCGTAAGCTAGCCGGAATGGGGATTCTCCCGTTGTAGAGTGCGGGGTTGTCCGATATGCCCATAGTACCCGGGGGAGTTCGTCGGCCCACGCCCCTTTGGCCTCTTGGAGTCTTCGCTTTAACCCGGCCAAGATGACTTTATTTGCAGCCTCTGCTTGTCCATTGGCTTGTGGGTGCTCGACCGATGTGAATTGTTGTTTGATTTTTAGTTCGGCCACCAAGTTCTGAAATCTTGTGTCCGTGAACTGTGTTCCATTGTCTGTTGTGATGGAGTAGGGGACTCCGAACCTCGTGACGATGTTTTTGTATAGGAATTTACGGCTTTTCTGAGCCGTAATAGTGGCTAAGGCTTCGGCTTCGATCCACTTTGTGAAGTAGTCGACCCCTACTATGAGGTATTTGACTTGCCCCGGTCCTTGTGGAAACGGGCCGAGTAGGTCGAGTCCCCATTTTGCGAAGGGCCATGGCGCAGTGATGCTGATAAGGTCTTCGGGCGGTGCCTTGTGAAAATTGGCGTGTTTTTGGCAGGGGGGCATATTTTCACAAACTCTGTCGCGTCTCTTTGTAAGGTCGGCCAGTAGAACCCGGCCCTGACTACTTTCTTGGATAGTGCCCGAGCTCCGAGATGGTTCCCACACATGCCTTCGTGGACTTCTTCGAGGACGCCCTTTGTTTCTGAGGTCGGAACGCACCTAAGGAGGGGGTTTAAGAATCCTCTTCTGTATAATACGTCGTGAATTAGCGTGTAATTCTGGGCGTCCTTTGTAAGCCTTTTAGCTTCTTTTCTTTCTATGGGGAGAGTTCCTGACTTCAGGTAGTTGAGTATGGGGGTCATCCATCCTTGCTGTTGGTTGGATATATTTAACGTTTCTTCCTCTCTTAGCACGGAGGGAGATTGTAGGGTTTCTTGGAGAAGACTTCTGTTGTTGCCTCCGGGCTTGGTGCTAGCGAGCTTCGAGAGGGCGTCTGCCCGGACATTTTGTTCCCGAGGTATGTGCTGGATTTGTATTTCCGGGAAGTGTCGTAATTGTGCCTGTGTTTGGTCCAGGTATTTTTTCATAGTAGGGTCTTTGGCCTGGTAACTTCCATTTACTTGTGATGTGACGACCTGGGAGTCGCTGAAGATCGTGATTCTCTGGGCTCCGACCTCTTCGGCTAGCTTTAGTCCTGCTAGTAGGGCCTCGTATTCGGCTTGGTTGTTTGAAGCCTGGAACTCGAATTTTAAGGATAGCTCTATCCGTGTTCCTTGGTCGCTTTCGAGTATAACACCGGCTCCGCTTCCTGTTTTGTTTGAGGACCCGTCGACATACAGATTCCACGAGAGTGGGGTTCCCGGGGTCTCAGTATATTCTGCGATGAAGTCGGCTAGATATTGAGATTTTATGGCAGTCCGGGCTTCATAGTGGAGGTCGAACTCGGACAGTTCCACCGCCCATTGTAGGATTCGTCCTGCCATGTCTGTTTTTTGTAGGATGTGTCTCATGGGTTGGTTCGTCCGGACTTTGATGGTGTGGGCTTGAAAGTAGGGACGGAGCCTCCGAGCCGTGAATACTAGGGCGTAGGCGAATTTCTCTATTTTCTGATAGTTTAATTCGGCCCCTTGTAGTGCCTTGCTTACGAAGTATATGGGGTGTTGTCCTTGGTCATTTTCTCGTATTAATGCTGAAGCAACTGCCCGATGTCCGACCGAGAGGTATAATACGAGCTCTTCCCCTTTTAAAGGTCGGGTTAGGATTGGTGGCTGCCCGAGGAATTCCTTGAATTCTTGGAAGGCTTTTTCGCACTCCGGGGTCCATGAGAAGGGTTTCCCTTTCTTTAGGAGTGAGTAGAGAGGTAGTGATTTTATCGCTGATCCTGCCAAGAATCTTGATAGGGCGGCTAGCCTTCCATTTAGTTGTTGTACTTCTTTGACACACGTCGGGCTCTTCATTTTGAGTATCGCTTGGCATTTGTCCGGGTTTGCTTCGATGCCTCTTTGAGTCAGCATGAAGCCTAAGAACTTTCCGGCTTCTGCGGCGAAGGTGCATTTGGTCGGGTTAAGTCTCATGTTGTGTTTCCTGAGGGTGCCGAAGACACTTGTGAGGTCGGGAACCAAGTTTCTGTCTTCTTGTGTCTTTATCAGCATATCGTCGACGTACACTTCTAGCTGTAGCCCGATGTGCTCTGAGAATACTTTGTTCATTAGCCTCTGGTAGGTTGCCCCGGCGTTCTTCAGCCCGAAGGGCATTACTACGTAGCAGTAGTTTGCCCTTGGGGTTATGAACGAGGTCTTTTCTTGGTCGGGTCCGTACATCGGGATTTGATTGTATCCCGAGTATGCATCCATGAAGGAGAGATATCTGTAGCCTGAGGCTGCGTCGACTAAGGCGTCGATGTTTGGTAGTGGATATGGGTCTTTGGGGCAGGCTTTGTTGAGATCCGTGTAATCGACGCACATCCTCCATTTTCCGTTGGGCTTTTTTACCAGGACCACGTTTGCGAGCCATAGGGGATATTTTACTTCCCTAATGAATCCTGCATCTAGCAGTGCTTGTACCTGTTCTTCTATTGCCTGCATGCGCTCGGGTCCGAGCTTCCGGCGTCTCTGTTGGACGGGTCTGGATCCCGGGTATACTGATAGCTTATGGCACATCAGGTCGGGACTTATGCCTGGCATGTCGGAGGCCTTCCAGGCGAAGAGGTCGGAATTCTCCCTTAAGAGGGTTATGAGTTCCTCCTTTAGGCCTGCTTCGAGGTTTGCTCCAATGTTTGTTACTTTTTCAGGTGTGTTCCCGATTTGGATCCTTTCGGTTTCTCCCTCTGGTTGTGGCCGAAGGTCTTCTCGGGTTTGAACTCGCCCGAGTTCTATTGTGTTGACTTCTTTCCCTTTTAGGCTTAGACTTTCGTTGTAGCATCGCCGTGCTAATTTTTGGTCGCCTTTTAGGGTGGCGATTCCCTTTGCGGTAGGGAACTTCATACAGAGGTGTGGGGTTGAGACCACAGCTGCCAGTCTGTTTAGGGTTGGTCGCCCAATGAGGGCATTGTATGCTGAGGTAACGTCGACTATAATGTAGTCGATGCTTAACGTTTTAGATTGCTCGCCTCTTCCGAAGGTAGTGTGTAGCGAGATGTATCCTAAGGGGTGGATCGGGGTGTCCCCTAGCCCAAATAGGTCGGAGGGATAGGCCTTTAGCTCTTTTTCTTCAAGTCCGAGCTTGTCGAAGGCCGCTTTGAACAGGATATCTGCTGAGCTTCCTTGGTCAATCAGGGTTCGATGTAAGTTGGCGTTTGCTAGGATAATGGTGATCACCATAGGATCATCGTGGCCGGGTATTATCCCCTGAGCATCTTCTTGGGTAAATGAGATGGTTGGCAGCTCGGGCAGGGGATTGTCTTCTCGGACATGATAGATCTCTTTGAGGTGTCTTTTTCGCGAGGATCTGGATGTTCCTCCGCCTGCAAAACCTCCGTTTATCATGTGTATGTGCCTTTCAGGGGTTCGCAGGGTCTGTTCGGCCCGATCCTCGTTATCTCCCCTCCTTCTCTTTTTGGTCTCTTCTCCTTTTTCCGCTATGTATCTGTCGAGTTTTCCTTCTCTGGCTAGCTTTTCTATAACATTCTTCAGGTCGTGGCAGTCATTAGTAGAATGACCGTAGAGCTTGTGGTATTCACAGTATTCGGACCGATCTCTCCCCGCTCTCTTGTGTTTTAAAGGTCGGGGCGGTGGGATTTTTTCGGTGTGGCATACTTCTCTGTAGACGTCTACCAGGGAAACTCGGAGGGGAGTGTAGCTATGGTACTTCCGTGGTTTGTCCGAGTTGGACTCTTCTTTCTTTTTCTGTTCTCGATCTCGGTCTCGGAGTGGGTAGGTTGATTCCTTCCTAGAAGAGTCTCTTAGCTGGGAGGTTTCCTCCATGTTGATATATTTTTCTGCCCGCTCTTGCACCTCGTATAAGGAGGTCGGGTATCGTTTGGATAGGGATTGGCTAAATGGTCCTTCTTTTAGGCCGTTTGCTAGTCCCATGATGGCTGCTTGAGTGTGCAAGTGTTGTATGTCCAGGCAGGCTTTGTTGAATCGCTCCATGTATTCTCGGAGAGTTTCTTGGTTACCCTGTTTGATCCCGAGTAGACTGGGGGCATGTTTTGCCTTGTCCTTTTGAATAGAGAACCTTGTTAGGAATTTTTTGGTTAGGTCCTCGAAGCTGGAGATTGATCCTGGTGGCAGGTTGTCGAACCACTTCATGGCCGACTTGGTGAGAGTGGTGGGGAAGGCTTTGCACCGAATCGCGTCGGAGGCGTCGACCAGGTACATTCTGCTTCGGAAGTTGCTGAGGTGGTGACTTGGGTCAGTGGTGCCGTCGTAGAGATCCATATCAGGTGGTTTGAAGTTTCGCGGTACCTTCTCCTTCATGATCTCTTGCGTGAAGGGATCATGGTTGTTTTCGGGGGTGGTGCCGCATTCCGTCCGGTCTTTCAACTCGGCCTCTATCTTCCGCAGCTTTTCTTCTAACTCTCTGCGCTTGCGAGCTTCCCTTCTCAAATCTTGTTCAGTTTCTTTCTGCTTTTTTATGTCCTCTTCGAGTTGTTTCAGTCGGTTTTACTGTGCCCGTACTGCTTCTAGAATTTCTGAGCTCTCTTCTTTTTCGGGATTTTGTGGAAGTGATGTCTTTGGGCGATTCTGTTTGTTTCCTCCTGGAGTGCGTGGTGATAGAGGGCTGTCCGGTCGTTCTCCGGTGTCAATTTCCTCTTCTTGTTCTGATGTAGCGTGGTTATTATTGGGAGGGTCGTCCGCCATGGTAAAGGGATGACTTCCAGGGTCCCCGGCAACGGCGCCAATGTTCCGAGGGTTACCTGAAACGTGTAGCTCGGTCGTCTGGCAAGACCCGAGGTAGGGGTTCCGTGACCCGAGCTTGGTGTGCTGAGCGGCTGGGGGTTGTACCTGCAATGACACTCCGATGCTTAAGTTAGCATGGGTCCAAGCAGATATTGAGTAGAATTAGAGTATGAGTTATACCTGGGTGCTCCAGTGTATTTATAGTGGTTGGTCGTGATCTTCCCTGGATAAGATATTCTTATCTTATCTTATCTTTGGGAGTCTTATCTCTATCTTTTGTGGAACCGCCTTTCCTAGGCCTTTTTCGGCCTTTAGGTTTTGGGCTTCGTTCCTTTGGATGGGCCTTCTTCTTTATCTGTCCGAGGTCCGACCTTAGGCGTGGGCCTTTGGGACGAGGTCGGACCTTCTGTGAACTTCCCGAGTTTGGAGAGCTCGGTCAGGGTATGAACAGTAGGGTTCGGCCATTATGGGTGGGTTTGGGAGGGAAAGTGGTTTGAATTTGAATGGTGAGGTAGGTGGGGTTTTATGAAGGATGGATGTGAGTGGTGAAGAGAAAGATGGGATTTGATAGGTGAAGGGTTTTTGGGGAAGAGGTATTGAGGTGATTGGTGAATGGGTGAAGAAGAAAGAGGGTGGTGGGGTTGGTGGGGATCCTGTGGGGTCCACAGATCCTGAGGTGTCAAGGAAAAGTCATTCTTGCACCAAATGACATGCAAAAATGCGTTTTGAGCCAATTCTGGCATTAAACGCTGGGCTGGTGCCCATTTCTGGCATTTAACGCCAAGTGCTTGCCCTTTTCTGGCGTTTAACGCCAGTCTGGTGCCCCTTTCTGGCGTTAAACGCCCAGAATGGTGCCAGACTGGACGTTAAACGCCCATCTGCTAGCCTTACTGGCGTTTAAACGCCAGTAGGTTCTTCCTCCAGGGTGTGCTGTTTTTCTTCCTGTTTTTCATTCTGTTTTTGCTTTTTCAATTGATTTTGTGACTTCTCATGATCATCAACCTACAGAAAATATAAAATAACAAAGGAAAAAAAGATAAAATATAACATTGGGTTGCCTCCCAACAAGCGCTTCTTTAATGTCAGTAGCTTGACAGAGGGCTCTCATGGAGCCTCACATTTTCTCAGAGCAATGTTGGAACCTCCCAACACCAAACTTAGAGTTTGAATGTGGGGGTTCAACACCAAACTTAGAATTTGGTTGTGGCCTCCCAACACCAAACTTAGAGTTTGACTGTGGGGGCTCTGTTTGGCTCTGATTTGAGAGAAGCTCTTCATGCTTCCTCTTCATGGTGACAGAGGGATATCCTTGAGCCTTAAACACAAAGGATTCTTCATTCACTTGAATGATCAGTTTACCTCTATCAACATCAATCACAGCCTTTGCTGTGGCAAGGAAGGGTTTGCCAAGGATGATGGATTCATCCATGCACTTCCCAGTCTCTAGGACTATGAAATCAGTAGGGATGTAATGGTCTTTAACTTTTACCAGAACATCCTCTACAAGTCCATAAGCTTGTTTTCTTGAGTTGTCTGCTATTTCTATTGAGATTCTTGCAGCTTGTACCTCAGAAATCCCTAGCTTCTCCATTACAGAGAGAGGCATGAGGTTTACACTTAACCCTAGGTCACACAGAGCCTTCTTGAAGGTCATGGTGCCTATGGTGCAAGGTATTGAGAACTTCCCAGGATCTTGTCTCTTTTGAGATAATTTCTGCCTAGACAAGTCATCCAGTTCTTTGGTGAGCAAAGGAGGTTCGTTCTCCCAAGTCTCATTACCAAATAACTTGTCATTTAGCTTCATGATTGCTCCAAGGTATTTAGCAACTTGCTCTTCAGTGACATACTCATCCTCTTCAGAGGAAGAATACTCATCGGAGCTCATGAATGGCAGAAGGAAGTCAAATGGAATCTCTATGGTCTCAGTGTGATCCTCAGATTCCCATGGTTCCTTATTGGGGAACTCGTTGGAGGCCATTGGACGCCCATTGAGGTCTTCCTCAGTGGCGTTTGATGCAATTGCATATTTGTTATATTAGCTAGTTAGTTTAGTTGGTTTTAGCTTAATTTCACTCATTTCCTCTAAATAAACAAGTCCTTTTATGAGTTTTATCTTCATGCATGAGAATACCAAGGAACATGTTGATTCTAGCCAAATTCATGCAAATGATTTAAAGAATACATACATGAATGAGTATGAATGAATCTCATGAAATTTATTGCATGAATTGGTAAGACTTTGAAGCTATTTTCTTTGTTGATGATAGGTGATGAAACAAGGAAGCATGGAAGCAAGAATGATGCAAGTTGGGCAAGAAGAAGAAAAGTTGGCGTTGCCAACTTGGGAATAGGGTGCGTTGTTGAGGATAACGCCAGGCAACCTTGAAGAACAAAAGTTGGCGTTGCCAACTTGGGAATAGGGTGCGTTGTTGAGGATAACGCCAGGCAACCTTGAAGAACAAAAGTTGGCGTTGCCAACTTGGGAATAGGGTGCGTTGTTGAGGATAACGCCAGGCAACCTTGAAGAACAAAAGTTGGCGTTGCCAACTTGGGAATAGGGTGCGTTATTGGAGGCAACGCCAGGCAGCCTTGGAAGAGAAGTTGGCGTTGCCAACTTGGAGAAAGGAGTGAGTTTTTATGGGCAACGCACACAAGCAAGGAACTTGGGCCATGAAGGAGCTTCGAGGGCGTTGCCAACGTGGAGAGTATGGGCGTTGTTCAAGGCAACGCTAAGCTAGAAGAATTTGCCCAGCCAAGAAGCTCGAGCACGTTGCCAACGTGCTACTTCATTGGCGTGTCTCAAGGCAACGCCAAGCAACAAGAATGAAGCCTTGAAGAGGAGCTCGAGGGCGTTGCCAACGCCAAGAACCATAGGCGTTATTCAAGGCAACGCCAAGCAACAAGAATGAAACCTTGAAGAGGAGCTCGAGGGCGTTGCCAACGCCAAGAACCATAGGCGTTATTCAAGGCAACGCCAAGCAACTTTGGCACCATAGGAAACAACTTCGAGCACGTTGCCAACGCCACTATCATTGGCGTGTTCTTTGGCAACGCCAGAAATGGTTGCTTGGCTAGGCACCAAGTCTTGGGTGCCAGCCAAGTTGCCAACGCCAGAATGTGCTGCCAGCCAAGTTGCCAACGGCAGAATGTGCTGCCAGCCAAGTTGCCAACGCCAGGACGTGCTGCCAGCCAAGTCTTGGTGCCAATCAAGTTGCCAACGCCAAGTCTTGGTGCCAACCACGTTGCCAACGCCAGAAAGAGCTGCCAACCACGTTGCCAACGCCAGGAAGAGCTACTAACCACGTTGCCAACGCCAGCTTCTATAGGCGTGTTCAATGGCAACGTGGGGAGCAATGTTTAGAGCCTTGAAGAAGCATCGGGCACGTTGCCAACTCAAGAAAACATTGGCGTGTTTGGCAACAACGCCAGGAAGCTTTGGATAGTGAAGAATGGAGGTAGCACGTTGCCAACTTGGAATATAGGGGCGTTATCCACAACAACTCCAACAAGGCAGCCTGACCATGTCCCCTTCAATGGAAGATATCTTGAGCTACAGAGATCCAAATTGAGTGCTTCCAGTTGCGTTGGAAAGCTAACATTCAGAGCTTTCCAACCATATATAATAGTCTATGGTGGAGCACACAATTGAAGCCAAACCAGAGTCATCTTTAGGCCCTAAAAACAAGAACATGAAGTTGAAATTCAAGAAGGCTAGAGATGAGCCCTGGAGGGGGGCACGAGCATGTTGCCAACGTGCTAGCAAGGGGGCATGTTTTGCAACAACGCCAGCCCTAAGTCCCTGCCATGGGAGGTTAGGCACGAGCACGTTGCCAACTTGGGAGTGAAGGTGCGTTTTTGGCAACAACTTGGCAGCTTAACCTTACCTTCTTTGAGGAAGCATAACTTGAGCTAGGAAAGTCCAATTGAGGCGATTCTAGTGGCATTGGAAAATAGACATCAAGAGCTTTCCAATGATGTATAATAGTCCATATTGAAGCAGAAGGTTGACACTCAAATTCTGGGCTACATTTAGCATGAAAGTAGAGCCAAGAAGAGGAAAAGCAAGTTGTTAGCAACAACTTGGGCTAGCAACGCCCAAGTCTCAAACTTCACTTCCAGGAAATTGTGATGCACGTTGCCAACGTGCATTAAGGCCAGCGTTATTGACAAAAACGCCAAGCCAATGGGCCAGAAGCATGATGAATGAACTCTTCCTTTCCAAGTCTAGCAACACTTCTTCCAATTGAGCCAAGAATTCAACAAAGAGGAAGCCCATATTGCGAACCCAATTCAAGATCTTTGAAAGAGTTTTGGGACTAGTATAAAAAGAGATTGAGTTTGTACTTTGGGAGGACTTTTGACACTTAGAACTTTTTCATACTTTAGCACTTTTACTTGAAAGTTCTCTAGTACTTCCGGGAATACCCGGAGAGCTAATTCTAGTTTTTCTTTTGGAATTTCTCTTCTTCATTTTCTGAAGCTTTAAGCATTTCCTTATTCTTCTTCATCTTTCTTGGCATTTTAGTTAAATTTTGGTTTATGGCAATTGTTGTTGAAATTGGAGCGATGACTCACTAAACCCCACTTTCATTAGGGGGAAGAGCTCTGCTTGTTGGAATGCATTGGTGAACTCATCTTTTCCTCCTCAATTCTAGTGGTTGATCTAAAGAGGGAACTCTTGTTCTTCAAAGATTCAACCACCATCGAGAGAGGGGTTAATCTATATGAATTATGTGGTGAATTTGAGGAATGAGCCACATAATTCAGTTTAGAGTTCATCCTTTCATGATTTCTTTAATCAATACACCTTGGTTAGTATGTGAGATGTAACTCTCCTTGGTTGAGATTATGGGATTTGTGTGGCTGGATTAGATTTGAGCTTCAGCTCTTCTCATGAACAATTAGATCACGAGAGTGGCAATTGGTTATGTTGAGAGAAATTGAATCACCAAGAGATTGGGATTCAATTACCCACTTGCCATGGATCTATACCCATGATTGAGAAGGATTTGACTAACATCAATTCATGAAAACTAGCATCTCTGATCCCTAATGATCCTCTCTATCATTACTTCTTATTTCTTTTGCTTCTAGTTGGTTGATTACCCATAACCCAATTCCCTTTTACATTCAGTCAATTTATTATTCTTGTCATCTACATTCTGCACCCTTTAATTCCTTGCCATTTATCTTTGATGTCATTTAAGTTTCTTGCAATTTAAGTTTCAGTTATTTACTTTCATTTTATTTCTATCTTCTAGTTCTTTACATTCCTTGCCATTTAAATTCTTGAAATTATGTTCAAAAATCAAAATGCTCATGAAATCAAAACTATGTTTGCTTGACTAAATCTACCATTTAACTAAAGTTGCTTAATCTACCAATCCTCGTGGGATCGACCTCACTCCTAGTGAGTCTTATTACTTGATACGATCCGGTATACTTGCCGGTTGTACGTGAAATCCAAATTTTTACATATCAAGTTTTTGGCGCCGTTGCCAGGGATTGGAAAAGATTGACAATGATTAAGTGAAAGGTGGTTTAGATTAAGCAATTTTTTTTAGTACTTTTGTTAAGCCCACTAACTGTTTGATACTTTGTTTCACTAACTCTAATTCCACTCTAACTCTAGAGTGTCTCACTTGTGATTTTGGTTCTGTTTGTGTATGTCAGGAGCTAGTAGACGTAACATTGAGGACGAGAGAACCCTCCGAAGGATAAGGAGAGCAGAAAGAGGAAAGGGAATAGTTGGTGAAGAGGATTCAGAGGGAGAAGATCAAGTCATGGAGGATGAGATGCACAATCCTGGAGGGGTCAACAACAATGATGGACCACCTAGAAGGGTGCTTTCTTCTTACACCATCCCTGATCCAAGACATTGTGGGAGCAGCATTGCCACTCCAACCGTTCAGGCCAATAACTTTGAGTTAAAACCCCAACTCATCACTTTGGTACAAAACAACTGTTCCTATGGAGGGGGACCTCTTGAAGACCCAAATCAACATCTATCTGTTTTTCTGAGGATATGCAATACAGTGAAGACAAATGGAGTGCATCCAGATGTCTACAAGTTGCTGCTATTCCCGTTCTCTTTGAGGGATAAAGCCACTCAATGGCTAGAATCATTCCCTAAGGAAAGCCTCAATGATTGGAATGAGGTGATGAGCAGATTTCTAGCAAAGTTCTACCCACCTCAAAAGATTATCAAGTTGAAGATAGAGGTTCAGACTTTTAGGCAAATGGATGGGGAGTCATTATATGAAGCCTGGGAAAGGTACAAGGCACTAATGAGAAGATGCCCACTTGACATGTTTAGTGATTGGGTCAAACTCCAAAACTTCTATGAAGGCCTAAGTCCAGAAGCAAGGAAAGGACTAGATTACTCATCAGGGGGATCACTCAACATGATGAAAACTGCCGAGGAGGCTTAAGACCTCATTGAGATTGTGGCAAACAATCAGTATTATTACTCATCAGAGAGGCAGCATAATCCAACCCCAAAGAAAGGTGTAATGGAGCTTGAAGGTGTTGATGCTATCTTGGCACAAAATAAGTTAATGCACCAACAAATCCAACAACAAATGGAGATGATAACAAAAAGAATGGATGGCATGCAACTTGCATCAGTGAACACAACAAATCAACCATCACTTGAATGGGGCCAAGGTGAAGGGACCACTGTTGAACAGCCACAAGAACAAGTTCAATACATGCAAAATACTTCAAATTCTCAGGACGAATTTCATGGTGATACATACAACTCCTCTTGGAAAAATCATCCCAATCTAAGGTGGGGTGAAAACCATTGGCAAAAGAACAACAACCACAACCACACCCGCAACACAAATAACCAAAATCACCATGCCACCAACACTAACCAATATAGAAAAACACAAAACACATATCAACACCCTCATAATAACTCACAAACTCACCAAAACAACTTCCCTGCACCAACATCCAACACACAGAATTACCACACTAATCCACCCAACAACTTCCAACAACAATCAACCCCCATCATATCCCCAATTGACCATCATGAGACTAGAATTGCAAGTCTTGAAGCAACCTTGCAAGCACTTGCTCAAACCACTCAAGCCTTAGCCAAGGGACAAAAGGAACATGAGGTCACCATGAAGAATATTGAGAGACAAGTGGAACAATTAGCCAAACAAGCAGAGCGACCAACCAATGTTCTCCCAAGTGATACAATACCCAACCCAAGAGAAGAATGTAAAGCTCTGCAGTTAAGGAGTGGCAAGGTAGTTGGTGAAAGTTCAAATAAAGAAGCAATAAAACCCAAAGAGCAAGACACGGTGGAAATTCATGTGGAAAGGCAAGATGAAGAAAAGGCTTCAACATCTAACAAAGGCAAAGAGGTTGTCAAGCCACAAGGCAAACCACCCAGACAAGGAAGCAACCATGATAACAAGAAGAGTGTGAATCCACAACAAGAAAACAAAAATGAAGGAGTAAAAGCCTATGTACCCAAGCTTCCGTACCCAACTAGGATACATAAAGGAGCAAAGTACCAACAATTCCCAAGGTTCTTAGAAATCTTCAAGAAACTTGAAATCAACATCCCATTGGCAGAAGCTCTGGAACAGATGCCATTATATGCAAAGTTTCTCAAGGAATTGATCACCAAGAAGAGAAGTTGGCAAGAAAAAGAAACGGTGATTCTCAATCAAGAGTGTAGTGCCATCATTCAAAAAGGGCTACCTCCAAAACTCAAAGACCCTGGCAGCTTCCTCATACCCTGCACGATTGGGAGCATGGCCGTTGACAAATCACTTTGTGACCTTGGAGCAAGCATTAACCTAATGCCTCTTACCATGATGAAGAAAATGATGATTGAAGAGCTTAAACCCACAAGAATGTCACTCCAACTTGCTGACAGATCCATCAAAATACCAAATGGAGTAGTTGAAAACCTCTTGGTGAAGGTGGGAAACTTCATATTCCCAGCTAATTTTGTGGTCCTAGACATGGATGAAGAGGGAAACAATTCAGTTATTCTTGGTAGACCCTTTTTAGCTACAGCTAGAACAATCATTGATGTGGAAAAGGGAGAGATGATTTTCAGAGTGCATGATGAGCAAATGACCATAAATGTCTTCAAAGCAATGCAACACCCTGTTGAGAAAGAAAATTGCATGAGGATTGATGTAGTAGATTCTTTGGTTGAAGAAGTGCTTGACACAAACCATCAAATGAAACAAGAGGAAGTCCATGACATCAAGGGACAAGAAGGGAACAAATTGGAAGCATCAAAGGAACCAAGTGAAGCTACGAAAGAAGAGGCACCACAACAAGAGTTGAAACCACTACCCCCTCATCTTAAATATGCATTCCTTGGTGAGAAGGATAGCTTCCCAGTGATCATCAATTCCACATTGAATGCAGAGGAAGAAGAAAAGCTCCTTGTAGTGTTGAAAACTTACAAAGAGGCGTTGGGATGGACCATTGATGACTTGAAAGGCATAAGCCCTGCCATATGCATGCACAAGATACTTCTAGAGGAGAATTCCAAACCAGTGGTGCAACCCCAAAGAAGATTGAATCCCACAATGAAGGAGGTTGTTCAAAAGGAAGTCTTGAAGTTGTGTAAAGCTGGGATCATCTACCCTATATCTGACTGCCCATGGGTCAGTCCAGTGCAAGTAGTACCTAAGAAAGGGGGGATGACTGTTATTGTTAATGAGAAGAATGAGCTTATTCCAACACGAACAGTGACAGGGTGGAGAATGTGCATAGACTATAGGAGGCTGAATGATGCCACACGAAAAGATCACTTTCCTCTCCCTTTCATTGATCAGATGCTTGAAAGGTTGGCTGGCCATGCCTATTATTGTTTTCTTGATGGATATTCTGGGTATAACCAGATAGTGGTTGACCCCATGGATCAAGAGAAGACTTCCTTTACTTGTCCCTTTGGAGTCTTTGCATACAGGAGAATGCCATTTGGACTATGTAATGCTCCAGCTACCTTTCAAAGGTGCATGCTATCAATCTTCTCAGACATGGTAGAAAAATTTATTGAAGTCTTTATGGATGATTTCTCTGTTTTTGGTGATTCCTTCAATACTTGCTTGCACCATCTTACCTTAGTCTTGAAAAGGTGCCAAGAAACCAATTTAGTTTTGAATTGGGAGAAATGCCATTTCATGGTACCCGAAGGCATTGTTCTTGGTCATAAAATTTCAAGAAAGGGTATAGAAGTTGACAAGGCAAAAGTAGAAATTATAGAAAAACTTTCTTTGCCAACTAGTGTGAAAGCCGTTAGAAGTTTCTTAGGACATGCTGGATTCTATAGGAGATTCATCAAAGATTTTTCCAAAATAGCAAAGCCACTAAGCAATTTGCTGGTGGCAGACAATCCTTTTATCTTTGATGATGAATGCAAACATGCTTTTGAAACTCTAAAGACTAAGCTCACCACAGCACCAATCATCACACCCCCATGTTGGGGACTACCTTTTGAACTCATGTGTGATGCAAGTAACCTTGCAATTGGTGCTGTGTTGGGGCAGAGAAAGGAAAAGAAGCTTCATGTTATCTACTATGCAAGTAAGGTATTGAATGAAACTCAAAAGAACTACACCACAACAGAGAAAGAGCTACTAGCTGTGGTATATACTTTTGATAAGTTTAGACAATATTTGATTGGATCTAAAGTTTTAGTGTATACTGACCATGCTGCTCTTAAGTATCTTATGTCAAAACAGGATGCCAAACCAAGGCTAATCAGATGGGTGCTACTCCTACAAGAATTTGACATTGAGATAAAAGATAGAAATGGCAATGAAAATCAAGTTGCTGACCACTTATCAAGGCTACCACAAGATGCATGCCAAGACAACATTCCATCCATAAATGAAGAATTTCCAGATGAGCATCTCTTGCAAATCCAACATGTCCCTTGGTTTGCGGATATGGCCAACTACAAGGCGGGGAGAATCATTCCACAAGAGTACACAAAACAACAAGTCAAGAAGCTACTACATGAGGCTAAGTTCTTCTTCTGGGATGAACCATTCTTGTTCAAAAGATGCCCAGATGGAATGATAAGAAGATGTGTGTCAGAAGGTGAGATGAAGGACATACTATGGCATTGTCACAACTCTAGCTATGGTGGTCATTTTGGAGCGGAAAGAACAGCTGCAAAGGTCCTTCAAAGTGGTTTCTACTGGCCTTCAATCTTCAAGGATGCTAGGGAGTTTGTGAGCCAATGCAATGAATGTCAAAGAACAGGGGGTTTGTCAAAGAAAAATGAGATGCCTCAGAAGTTCATTTTAGAAGTGGAACTCTTTGATCTGTGGGGAATAGATTTCATGGGACCGTTTCCTCCATCTTACACATTCAAATACATCTTGGTAGTAGTAGAGTATGTCTCCAAATGGGTAGAAGCAATAGCCACCACCACATGTGATACCAACGTGGTCCTGCAATTCCTCAAGAAGAACATCTTCACTAGATTTGGAGTGCCCAAAGGACTCATAAGTGATGGGGGAAGCCACTTCTGCAACAAGCAACTAAACTCCTTACTCCACAAATATGGTGTTACTCACAAAGTAGCTACTCCATATCACCCACAAACCAATGGGCAGGCTGAACTTGCCAATAGAGAGCTAAAAAGGATTTTGGAGAAAACTGTGGGAACAACAAGAAAGGATTGGGTTAGGAAGCTGGATGATGCACTTTGGGCATATAGGACAGCCTTCAAGACACCCATAGGAAAATCTCCATTTCAGCTGGTGTATGGAAAGGCATGCCACCTCCCTGTGGAGCTTGAACATAAGGCCTTTTGGGCCACCAAACTTCTGAATTTAGATGCTCAAGCAGCAGGAGAGAAAAGGTTGCTACAACTCAATGAACTTGAGGAGTTCAGATTGGAGGCATATGAAAATGCCAAAATATACAAAGAGAGAGCAAAGAGATGGCATGATAAGAGGATCTCTCAAAGAACATTCGAACCAGGCCAAAGGGTGTTGTTATTCAATTCAAGATTGAAGATCTTCCCTGGGAAGCTGAGGTCTAGATGGACTGGTCCATACACCATCACCAAAGTATCACCTCATGGCTATGTCGAATTACTTGATGAAGCCTCAAAACAAACCTTCACAGCTAATGGACATAGGGTGAAGCACTATTTTGGTGGCCCCTGGAGCAAGGAAGAGAGTGTGCAACTCTTAACATGAGCAAAGAAGCTGCAGTGTCAAGCTAAGGACAATAAACAAGCGCTTCATGGGAGGCAACCCATGCACAGGGAGTCTTTTATTTTCATACTTTAGTAATCAATAATGATCAAGTAGACTAGTATATGGTGTATGCAAGGCACTAAGTTTGGTGTGGCCAATCTTGAAGTAATGGCAAAAGTGTGTTCTACAACACTTAGCCACAAACTAAGTTTGGTGTCCATACATACACGAAAATGCTAGACTATGAAAGTATAGTCATCTATTTTAGTTATATATAAAAAAAAATGTTGAAATAGCACATAATGTAGGTAAAATACTAAGTTTGATGTGGCTATCTTTGGAATTAATTCCATAGAACACTTAGTCACAAACTAAGTTTGGTGTCTTTACTTACATTAATAATGCTAGAAAAAATAGATTAGGGAATCAATTCATAAATCTTAATTTTTGCTTAGTCAATTTTGCATAGGAATATCATCATAAGTTGTTAGGTAGTAATGTCACTTTAAGAATCTCAAGCTTTTGGAATTTTGTTGCAGGAAAGAAAGAAAGAAGTGATGGGGAATCTTGGAAGTGAGATCACGGATGCATTGGAGTCACATGAGTCTTGAACTTTGTGCATGGAAAAAAACAACTCAACATGCATTCGGCACAAGGAAGCATGCTCCCCATGCTATGACCGAACCCTTAGAGCCATGCATAGCACCACGGAACTCACTAGAATCATGCATCCCCACCAAAGTTCACTTTAAATACTTCAACCATATTCATCAAACCTCACTCTTCATCACTCATTCTTCTACCCCCCATAACCTCATTTCATCACCCGAAGTCACACTACACCCCCAACTCATTCCATATTTCCTATATTCTTGCCTTAGGCCTATTCTTTACCCAACAAAACTCATGAAGTACTACATCTCCTCACATAACCGAAACACTCCACCCACCCTCACCATCATTTTCTAGCTTGCCTAAGCCACATTGTTATCATATATCTCTCCCATTCACAACCACTTTCTTTATGCTTGAGGACAAGCATTCACTTAAGTTTGGTGTGGGAGATTCAACCCTTGCAAGTGAATCTCAATGGCCTCATCATCAAGGGATAGGAGAGAAGATGAATTTGATCAAAGAAGATTTAAATCCAAACACAACGAGCGCATCTTTAGTTGGATGTCAAGCAAGGATGTTGTCCCGGAGTTACCTTTCAAGCTAAAGAAAGATGAATACCCTGAGATACAAAAAATAATCAGAAAAAGGGGATGGGAGCTTCTCTGTGACCAACCTCAAGAAGTGAGCATGCTTCTCATCCATGAGTTCTACACTAATGTGATAAGAGAATATGATGATGAAGAACCATACATGAGTTATGTAAGAGGTGTGACTGTTGATTTTAGCCCGGACACCATCAACAGGGTGCTAAAGGTCAAGTCAAAACAGTTCAAACGAGCTAGCTATGAAGAAAGGGTTGAAAATGACCCAAGATATGTGGATGTGGTGAGTGACTTATGCAGAATAGGCACGGATTGGGTATTGGATTCACATGGACAACCACTCAAACTTCGGAGAGGTGATCTCAAACCTCAAGCAAAAGGATGGCATGACATAGTGAGGAGATCATTGATGTCCACTTCAAATAATTCTGAGGTAACGGTGAATAGAGCAATAATGATCCATTGTATAATGAAAGGAGGGGAAATCAATGTTGGAGACATTATAGCTAAGAACATCATTGACATAGCTCAAAAAGTCAAACAGGACAGCTGGCTAGGATATCCTAGCACTATTCTGCGCCTATGTGAAGAAGCTGGAGTGCCTCTGGAAGAATTTGGAGAAACTGATGTGGTCTCTGTTGGAAAACCTCTTACCCGAGAAAGGTTGGAATTCATCACCACAACCCAATTGGAAAGGCAACCTTTAGCAAGAAGGAAGAAAAGGAAAGAAGCAAGACAAGAGGAGGAGCCTCAAGAAATGGAAGAACCTCATACCTTGAACATGAATCAACTCCAAGCCGCTTTAGAAGGAATTTCTGGGCAATATTCACAAATTCAAAGAAGCCAAGAGGAACAAGCTCAACAACAAAGGGACTTTTGGCAATTGATGGATCAACAAAGAGGGGTTCAAGTTCAATGGATGAACCAACAAAATGAATACCAAGCACACATGATGGAACTACAACAAGAACAATATGCCAAGATGCATGAAGCCATCAACAATTCAACTGCTGAATATGGAAAAGCCATGGAGAAAGTAATACAAGAACAAGCTCAACTAAGGAAAGAGCAAGCTCAGCAAAGGGAGCTTCTCCATAGGTTGGATGCTAGACATGATACATTTCACAAAGATTTCAATGAAAGCAGAATGTTCAGGGAAGCCAGGCATAAAGACAGACTTGACTATGATATATGCACCCAAGAAAAGCTCAGTTACCTCTGTTCCACACCCCCATTACTCAACCCACAAATTAAAACCTTTAATGAAGCTCGCAAGATATTTGAAGAGCAGGAACTTGCAAGGGTGAGATTTAATCAACAGAGGCTAAAGGAGACAATGATAAGCTCAGGAATTTGGCAAAGAGAAGAGGGGGATTCAACAACAAAGCAACAAGGAGAGTTAAGAAGGAAAAAGAAAGAAGATTCAAAGGGGGATACAACAACAAAACAGCAAGGAGAGTTGAGGAAGAAAAAGAAAGAAGACCCAAAGGGCAAAGGAAAGCAAGGAGAATCGAGCAAAGAAAAAGGGACATGAAGACTAAAGGTGGTGAAGTTCCTTTGTTTTTCTTTATGTTTTATTAAATAAAGAAGATGTATGTCTGAAATATGGTATACCTTCTAGGATGCATTTTCTTTTTGAAGCATTATCTTTTATGTTGCCCATTCCATGCATCACCACTCACAGGTTTGGAATGGTTGCTTGTCTTAAGTACTTTTACTTGTCAATGGAATAAAAGATGTAGTTTGAGCAAGAACAGAGAGAATTCTAGCTTAAAAAGAATCATGTTGTCCCATAAGAAAGGTGCTAGTATATATACATTTATTGTGAAAGAATCAATGTTCAAGAAATTCAAAAGAATGCTTGCTTATACAAGACTAGTTCGGTTAAGGATCACAAAGACTTTATCAGTAAAAGCACAAATAACCTTGACAATAAAGAAAATAGAATACAAAGAATGAAAGGCTAGGCATCAATGACAAAATTTGGATATGTGTCTGTGGTGATCGATGTTAAGAGACATACTTGGGCTAGTAAATCCGAGGGGTGCTTCATCACCCGGTAACTTGAGTTAACTAACTCGGGATTATCGATTGAAAACCCACAATCAAGAGTAGCTCTATAACAGAACATTTAGCAACCCAAAGAGGTGCTGGACACCACTATCCAAACAAAATTTCAATGTTATATGCCTGTGATTGAATGTGTTAAGGAGAGAGGCTTGAGTTAGTAAATCTTTAAGAGTGTCTCAACACTTAACAACTTGAACCAACTGGTTTGGGATTGTTGATTGAAAGCTTATGCTAAAGAACCGCCTTAAGACAAGATTTCGAGCTCATTTGAAATGAAAAAAAGAAGGGGAATATAAAAAAAAAAAAGAAGAGAAGCATCAAGGAAAGAATGGTTCAAGGGTCATGTGCTAAGGTATAGAAGAAGTCTAGTGAAGTTAACCAATTTAGTATTGAAGCAAGCATTTTAATTGAAAAAGTTGAATAGCTGTGTTCAATTACAATAAATTAATGACCACACAAGTGAGGATGACATGCTCAATGAAAAATTACTCTCTGGTAGAGCATTCAAGTCTTACATCTTAGATTCTTGTGACAAAGTTTTTATATTTTGCTTGAGGACAAGCAACACTTTAAGTTTGGTGTTGTGATGCAATTGCATATTTGTTATATTAGCTAGTTAGTTTAGTTGGTTTTAGCTTAATTTCACTCATTTCCTCTAAATAAACAAGTCCTTTTATGAGTTTTATCTTCATGCATGAGAATACCAAGGAACATATTGATTCTAGCCAAATTCATGCAAATGATTTAAAGAATACATACATGAATGAGTATGAATGAATCTCATGAAATTTATTGCATGAATTGGTAAGACTTTGAAGCTATTTCCTTTGTTGATGATAGGTGATGAAACAAGGAAGCATGGAAGCAAGAATGATGCAAGTTGGGCAAGAAGAAGAAAAGTTGGCGTTGCAAACTTGGGAATAGGGTGCGTTGTTGAGGATAACGCCAGGCAACCTTGAAGAACAAAAGTTGGCGTTGCCAACTTGGGAATAGGGTGCGTTGTTGAGGATAACGCCAGGCAACCTTGAAGAACAAAAGTTGGCGTTGCCAACTTGGGAATAGGGTGCGTTATTGGAGGCAACGCCAGGCAGCCTTGGAAGAGAAGTTGGCGTTGCCAACTTGGAGAAAGGAGTGAGTTTTTATGGGCAACGCACACAAGCAAGGAACTTGGGCCATGAAGGAGCTTCGAGGGCGTTGCCAACGTGGAGAGTATGGGCGTTGTTCAAGGCAACGCTAAGCTAGAAGAATTTGCCTAGCCAAGAAGCTCGAGCACGTTGCCAACGTGCTACTTCATTGGCGTGTCTCAAGGCAACGCCAAGCAACAAGAATGAAGCCTTGAAGAGGAGCTCGAGGGCGTTGCCAACGCCAAGAACCATAGGCGTTATTCAAGGCAACGCCAAGCAACAAGAATGAAACCTTGAAGAGGAGCTCGAGGGCGTTGCCAACGCCAAGAACCATAGGCGTTATTCAAGGCAACGCCAAGCAACTTTGGCACCATAGGAAACAACTTCGAGCACGTTGCCAACGCCACTATCATTGGCGTGTTCCTTGGCAACGCCAGAAATGGTTGCTTGGCTAGGCACCAAGTCTTGGGTGCCAGCCAAGTTGCCAACGCCAGAATGTGCTGCCAGCCAAGTTGCCAACGCCAGGACGTGCTGCCAGCCAAGTCTTGGTGCCAATCAAGTTGCCAACGCCAAGTCTTGGTGCCAACCACGTTGCCAACGCCAGAAAGAGCTGCCAACCACGTTGCGAACGCCAGGAAGAGCTACTAACCACGTTGCCAACGCCAGCTTCTATAGGCGTGTTCAATGGCAACGTGGGGAGCAATGTTTAGAGCCTTGAAGAAGCATCGGGCACGTTGCCAACTCAAGAAAACATTGGCGTGTTTGGCAACAACGCCAGGAAGCTTTGGATAGTGAAGAATGGAGGTAGCACGTTGCCAACTTGGAATATAGGGGCGTTATCCACAACAACTCCAACAAGGCAGCCTGACCATGTCCCCTTCAATGGAAGATATCTTGAGCTACAGAGATCCAAATTGAGTGCTTCCAGTTGCGTTGGAAAGCTAACATTCAGAGCTTTCCAACCATATATAATAGTCTATGGTGGAGCACACAATTGAAGCCAAACCAGAGTCATCTTTAGGCCCTAAAAACAAGAACATGAAGTTAAAATTCAAGAAGGCTAGAGATGAGCCCTGGAGGGGGGCACGAGCACGTTGCCAACGTGCTAGCAAGGGGGCGTGTTTTGCAACAACGCCAGCCCCAAGTCCCTGCCTTGGGAGGTTAGGCACGAGCACGTTGCCAACTTGGGAGTGAAGGTGCGTTTTTGGCAACAACTTGGCAGCTTAACCTTACCTTCTTTGAGGAATCATAACTTGAGCTAGGAAAGTCCAATTGAGGTGATTCCAGTGGCATTGGAAAATAGACATCAAGAGCTTTCCAATGATGTATAATAGTCCATATTGAAACAGAAGGTTGACACTCAAATTCTGGGCTACATTTAGCATGAAAGTAGAGCCAAGAAGAGGAAAAGCAAGTTGTTAGCAACAACTTGGGCTAGCAACGCCCAAGTCTCAAACTTCACTTCCAGGAAATTGTGATGCACGTTGCCAACGTGCATTAAGGCCAGCGTTATTGACAAAAACGCCAAGCCAATGGGCCAGAAGCACGATGAATGAACTCTTCCTTTCCAAGTCTAGCAACACTTCTTCCAATAGAGCCAAGAATTCAACAAAGAGGAAGCCCATATTGCGAACCCAATTCAAGATCTTTGAAAGAGTTTTGGGACTAGTATAAAAAGAGATTGAGTTTGTACTTTGGGAGGACTTTTGACACTTAGAACTTTTTCATACTTTTAGCACTTTTACTTGAAAGTTCTCTAGTACTTCCGGGAATACACCCGGAGAGCTAATTCTAGTTTTTCTTTTGGAACTTCTCTTCTTCATTTTCTGAAGCTTTAAGCATTTCCTTATTCTTCTTCATCTTTCTTGGCATTTTAGTTAAATTTTGGTTTATGGCAATTGTTGTTGAAATTGGAGCGATGACTCACTAAACCCACTTTCATTAGGGGGAAGAGCTCTGCTTGTTGGAATGCATTGGTGAACTCATCTTTTCCTCCTCAATTCTAGTGGTTGATCTAAAGAGGGAACTCTTGTTCTTCAAAGATTCAACCACCATCGAGAGAGGGGTTAATCTATATGAATTATGTGGTGAATTTAAGGAATGAGCCACATAATTCAGTTTAGAGTTCATCCTTTCATGATTTCTTTAATCAATACACCTTGGTTAGTATGTGAGATGTAACTCTCCTTGGTTGAGATTATGGGAGTTGTGTGGCTGGATTAGATTTGAGCTTCATCTCTTCACATGAACAATTAGATCACGAGAGTGGCAATTGGTTATGTTGAGAGAAATTGAATCACCAAGAGATTGGGATTCAATTACCCACTTGCCATGGATCTATACCCATGATTGAGAAGGATTTGACTAACATCAATTCATGAAAACTTGCATCTCTGATCCCTAATGATCCTCTCTATCATTACTTCTCATTTCTTTTGCTTCTAGTTGTTTGATTACCCATAACCCAATTCCCTTTTACATTCTGTCAATTTATTCTCCTAGTCATCTACATTTTGTTCCTTTAATTCTTGCTATTTACTCTTATGTTCTTTAAATTTCTGCACCCTTTAATTTCTTGCCATTTATCTTTGATGTCATTTAAGTTTCTTGCAATTTAAGTTTCAGTTATTTACTTTCATTTTATTTTTATATTCCCGTTCTTCAACTCCTTGCCATTTAAATTCCTGCAATTATGTTCAAAAAATCACATTGCTCATAAAATCAAAATTATGTTCGCTTGACTAAATCTACCATTTAACTAAAGTTGCTTAATCTACCAATCCTCGTGGGATCGACCTCACTCCTAGTGAGTCTTATTACTTGATACGATCCGATATACTTGCCGGTTGTACGTGAAATCCAAATTTTTACGTATCAGCGTTCACTGCCTCTCCTTCCTCTCCAAATTCGGCCATGTTGATGGCCTTGCACTCTCCTTTTGGATTTTCTTCTGTATTGCTTGGAAGAGTACTAGGAGGGAGTTCAGTAATTTTCTTGCTCAGCTGTCCCACTTGTGCCTCCAAATTCCTAATGGAGGACCTTGTTTCAGTCATGAAACTTTGAGTGGTTTTGATTAGATCAGAGACCATGGTTGCTAAGTCAGAGTGGTTCTGCTTAGAATTCTCTGTCTGTTGCTGAGAAGATGATGGAAAAGGCTTGCCATTGCTAAACCTATTTCTTCCACCATTATTGAAACCTTGTTGAGGTCTCTGTTGATCCTTCCATGAGAGATTTGGATTATTTCTCCATGAAGAATTATAGGTGTTTCCATAGGGTTCTCCCATGTAATTCACCTCTTCCATTGAAGGGTTCTCAGGATCATAAGCTTCTTCTTCAGATGAAGCATCCTTAGTACTGCTGATACGTAAAAATTTAGATTTCACGTACAACCGGCAAGTATACCGGATCGTATCAAGTAATAAGACTCACTAGGAGTGAGGTCGATCCCACGAGGATTGGTAGATTAAGCAACTTTAGTTAAATGGTAAATTTAGTCAAGCGAACATAATTTTGATTTTATGAGCAATGTGATTTTTTGAACATAATTGCAGGAATTTAAATGGCAAGGAGTTGAAGAACGGGAATATAAAAATAAAATGAAAGTAAATAACTGAAACTTAAATTGCAAGAAACTTAAATGACATCAAAGATAAATGGCAAGAAATTAAAGGGTGCAGAAATTTAAAGAACATAAGAGTAAATAGCAAGAATTAAAGGAACAAAATGTAGATGACTAGGAGAATAAATTGACAGAATGTAAAAGGGAATTGGGTTATGGGTAATCAAACAACTAGAAGCAAAAGAAATGAGAAGTAATGATAGAGAGGATCATTAGGGATCAGAGATGCAAGTTTTCATGAATTGATGTTAGTCAAATCCTTCTCAATCATGGGTATAGATCCATGGCAAGTGGGTAATTGAATCCCAATCTCTTGGTGATTCAATTTCTCTCAACATAACCAATTGCCACTCTCGTGATCTAATTGTTCATGTGAAGAGATGAAGCTCAAATCTAATCCAGCCACACAACTCCCATAATCTCAACCAAGGAGAGTTACATCTCACATACTAACCAAGGTGTATTGATTAAAGAAATCATGAAAGGATGAACTCTAAACTGAATTATGTGGCTCATTCCTCAAATTCACCACATAATTCATATAGATTAACCCCTCTCTCGATGGTGGTTGAATCTTTGAAGAACAAGAGTTCCCTCTTTAGATCAACCACTAGAATTGAGGAGGAAAAGATGAGTTCACCAATGCATTCCAACAAGCAGAGCTCTTCCCCCTAATGGAAGTGGGGTTTAGTGAGTCATAGCTCCAATTTCAACAACAATTGCCATAAACCAAAATTAAACTAAATGCCAAGAAAGATGATGAAGAATAAGGAAATGCTTAAAGCTTAAGAAAATAAAGAAGAAGAGTTCCAAGAAGAAACAAAATAGCTCTCCGGGTATCCTCCCGGAAGTGCTAAAAGAGTTCTCAAAGTAAAAGCTAAAAGTATAAAAATTCTAAGTGTCAAAAGTCCTCCTCAAGTACAAACTCAATCTCTATTTATATTAGTCCCAAAACTCCTTTGAAGATCTTTGATTGGGCTAGCAATGTGGGCTTCATTCTTTGTTGAATTTCTGGTTCAATTGAAGAAGTTGCTGGCCTTTGTGAGGAATAGAGGAAGCAGAGCAAGTTGGCAACAATTCTGGCCCATTGAGGGGCGTTATTGGCAACAACTCTAGGCTTAATGCACGTTGGCAACGTGCATGGTATTTTCCTGGAAGTGAAGTTTGAGACTTGGGCGTTGCTGGCCCAAGTTATTGCCAACAACTTGCTTTTCTTCTTCTTGACTCTTCTCTCATGTCTAATGTTGCCCAGAATTTGAGTGTCAATCCTCTGCTCCAATATGGACTATTATACATCATTGGAAAGCTCTTGATGTCTTCTTTCCAATGCCACTGGAATCACCTCATTTGGACTTTCCTAGCTCAAGTTGTGCTTCCTCAAAGAAGGTAAGGTCAAGCTGCCAAGTTGTTGCCAAAAACGCACCCATGCTAGCACGTTGGCAACGTGCCCGTGCCTAGCCTCCCAAGGCAGAGACATGAGGCTGGCGTTGTTGCTGAACATGCCTTTGTATTTCCAAGTTAGCAACGTGCTACCTCCATTCTTCACCATCCAAAGCTTTCTGGCGTTGTTACCAAACACGCCAATGCTTTCTTGAGTTGGCAACGTGCTCGATGCTCTTTCCTAGCTCCAAATATTGCCTCCCACGTTGCCATTGAACACGCCTATAGAAGCTGGCGCTGGCAACGTGGTTGGCACCCTTCCTGGCGTTGGCAACTTGGTTGGCAAGGCTTCCTGGCGTTGGCAACGTGGTTGGCAAGGCTTCCTGGCATTGGCAACTTGGTTGGCAAGGCTTCCTAGCGTTGGCAACGTGGTTGGCAAGGCTTCCTGGCGTTGGCAACTTGGTTGGCACCCAAGACTTGGTGCCTAGCCAAGCAACCATTTCTGGCGTTGCCAAGGGACACGCCAATGATAATGGCGTTGGCAACGTGCTCGTGGTTGTTTCCTATGGTGCCAAAGTTGCTTGCTACGTTGCCAAGGAACACGCCTTCATAACTTGGCGTTGGCAACGTGCACCTCCCTTTCCTGGGCCAAGTTTTCCATTCACTCCCACGTTGTCATCAAACACGCCCCTCATCTCTAGGCTGGCAACGTGCTCGAGACTCAAAACTAACTCCCCAAGATTGCTTGGCGTTGCCTTGAATAACGCCTATGATTCCTGGCGTTGGCAACGCCAGCTTCTCCTCCTCTTGGGCCAAGCCTTGGTTGTGTGCGTTGTCAAGGAACACTTCCCTTGTTCCTGGCGTTGGCAACGCCCTCGATCTCCTCTTCAAGGCTTCATTCTTGTTGCTTGGCGTTGCCTTGAATAACGCCTATGATTCCTGGCGTTGGCAACGCCAGCTCCTCTTCCTGGGCCAAGTTTGCTTGTGTGCGTTGCCTTGAATAACGCCTCTTCATTCCCACGTTGGCAACGCCCTCGAGCTCTCCTTGGCTCAGCTCTTTGCTTGCCTGGGCGTTGCCTTCAAACACGCACCATTTTCTTCAAGTTGGCAACGCCAACATATGCTCTTCCAAGGCTGCCTGGCGTTGCCTCCAACAACGCAGCCTTTCTCCAAGTTGGCAACGCCAACATATGCTCTTCCAAGGCTGCCTGGCGTTGCCTCCAACAACGCAGCCTTTCTCCAAGTTGGCAACGCCAACATATGCTCTTCCAAGGCTGCCTGGCGTTGCCTCCAACAACGCAGCCTTTCTCCAAGTTGGCAACGCCAACTTCTCTTCTTCTTGCCCAGCTTGCATCATTCTTGCTTCCATGCTTTCTTGTTTCATCACCTATCATCAACAAAGGAAATAGCTTCAAAGTCTTACCAATTCATGCAATAAATTTCATGAGATTCATTCATACTCATTCATGTATGTATTCCTTAAATCATTTGCATGAATTTGGCTAGAATCAACATGTTCCTTGGTATTCTCATGCATGAAGACAAAACTCATAAAAGAGCTTGTTTATTTAGAGAAAATGAGTGAAATTAAGCTAAAACCAACTAAACTAACTAGCTAATATAGTAAATATGCACTTGCATCACAACACCAAACTTAAAGTGTTGCTTGTCCTCAAGCAAAATATAAAGAACTTTGTCACAAGAATCTAAGATGTAAGACTTGAATATTTTACCAGAGAGTAATTTTTTTTTATTGAATATGTCATCCTCATTTGTGTGGTCCTTGATTCATTGTAAATGAATATGGCTATTCAATTTTTCAATTAAAATGCTTGCTTCAATACTAAATTGGTTAACTTCACTAGACTTCTTTTTCTATACCGTAGCACATGATCCTTGAACCATTCTTTTTTTCTGCTTCTTTTTTTTCTTTCTTTTTTTTCAATTGAGCTCGAAATCTTGTCTTAAGGCGGCTCTTTAGCATAAGCTTTCAATCAACAATCCCAAACCAGTTGGTTCAAGTTGTTAAGTGTTGAGACACTCTTAAAGATTTACTAACTCAAGCCTCTCTCCTTAACACATTCAATCACAGGCATATAACATTGAAATTTTTGTTTGGATAGTGGTGTCCAGCACCTCTTTGGGTTGCTAAATGTTCTGTTATAGAGCTACTCTTGATTGTGAGTTTTCAATCGATAATCCCGAGTTAGTTAACTCAAGTTATCGGGTGATGAAGCACCCCTCGGATTTACTAGCCCAAGTATGTCTCCTAACATCAATCACCACAGACACATATCCAAATTTTGTCATTGATGCCTAGCCTTTCATTCTTTGTTCATTCTTTGTCTTTTGTTTTCTTTATTGTCAAGGTTATTTGTGCTATTACTGATAAAGTCTTTGTGACCCTTAACCGAACTAGTCTTGTATAAGCAAGCATTCTTTTGAACTTATTGAGCCTTGATTCTTTCACAATAATTGTATATATACTAGCACTTTTCTCATGGGACAACATGATTCTTTTTAAACTAGAATTCTCTCTGTTCTTGCTCAAACTACATCTTTTATTCCATTGACAAATAAAAGTACTTAAGACAAGCAACCATTCCAAACCTGTGAGTGATGATGCATGGAATGGGTAACATAAAAGAAAATGCTTCAAACAGAAAATGCATCCTAGAAGGTATACCATATTTCAGACATACATCTTCTTTATTTATTAAAGCATAAAGAAAAACAAAGGAACTTCACCACCTTTAGTCTTCATGTCCCTTTTTCTTTGCTTGATTCTCCTTGCTTTCCTTTCCCCTTTGGGTCTTCTTTCTTTTTCTTTCTCAGCTCTCCTTGTTGTTTTGTTGTTGAGTCTCCCTTTGGATCTTCTTTCTTTTTCCTTCTTAGTTCTCCTTGTTGTTTTGTTGTTGAATCCCCCTCTTCTCTTTGCCATACTCCTGTGCTTATCATTGTTTCCTTTAGCCTCTGTTGATTAAATCTCACCCTTGCAAGTTCCTGCTCTTCAAATATCTTGCGAGCTTCATTAAAACTTTTAATTTGTGGGTTGAGTAATGGGGGTGTGGAACAGAGGTAACTGAGCTTTTCTTGGGTGCATATATCATAGTCAAGTCTGTCCTTATGCCTGGCTTCCCTGAACATTCTGCTTTTATTGAACTCTTTGTGAAATGTATCATGTCTAGCATCCAACCTATGGAGAAGCTCCCTTTGCTGAGCTTGCTCTTTCCTTAGTTGAGCTTGTTCTTGTATTACTTTCTCCATGGCTTTTCCATATTCAACAGTTGAATTATTGATGGCTTCATGCATCTTGGCATATTGTTCTTGTTGTAGTTCCATCATGTGTGCTTGGTATTCATTTTGTTGGTCCATCCATTGAACTTGAACCCCTCTTTGTTGATCCATCAATTGCCAAAGGTCCCTTTTTTATTGAGCTTGTTCCTCTTGGCTTCTTTGAATTTGTGAATATTGCCCAGAAATTCCTTCCAAGGCGGCTTGGAGTTGGTTCATGTTCAAGGTATGAGGTTCTTCCATTTCTTGAGGCTCCTCCTCTTGCCTTGCTTCTTTCCTTTTCTTCCTTCTTGCTAAAGGTTGCCTTTCCAATTGGGTTGTGGTGATAAATTCCAACCTTTCTCGGGTAAGAGGTTTTCCAACAGAGACCACATCAGTTTCTTCAAATTCTTCCAGAGGCACTCCAGCTTCTTCACATAGGCGCAGAATAGTACTAGGATATCCTAGCCAGCTGTCCTGTTTGACCTTTTGAGCTATGTCAATGATGTTCTTGGCTATAATGTCTCCAACATTGATTTCCCCTCCTTTCATTATACAATGGATCATTATTGCTCTATTCACCGTTACCTCAGAATTATTTGAAGTGGAAATCAATGATCTCCTCACTATGTCATGCCATCCTTTTGCTTGAGGTATGAGATCCCCTCTCCGAAGTTTGAGTGGTTGTCCATGTGAATCCAACACCCAATCCGTGCCTACTCTGCATAAGTCACTTACCACATCCATATATCTTGGGTCATTTTCAACCCTTTCTTCATAGCTAGCTCGTTTGAACTGTTTTGGCTTGACCTTTAGCACCCTGTTGATGGTGTCCGGGCTAAAATCAACAGTCACACCTCTTACATAACTCATGTATGGTTCTTCATCATCATATTCTCTTATCACATTAGTGTAGAACTCATGGATGAGAAGCATGCTCACTTCTTGAGGTTGGTCACAGAGAAGCTCCCATCCCCTTTTTCTGATTATTTTTTGTATCTCAGGATATTCATCTTTCTTTAGCTTGAAAGGTAACTCCGGGACAACATCCTTGCTTGACATCCAACTAAAGATGCGCTCGTTGTGTTTGGATTTGAATCTTCTTTGATCAAATTCATCTTCTCTCCTATCCCTTGATGATGAGGCCATTGAGATTCACTTGCAAGGGTTGAATCTCCCACACCAAACTTAGGTGAATGCTTGTCCTCAAGCATAAAGAAAGTGGTTGTGAATGGGAGAGATATATGACAACAATGTGGCTTAGGCGAGCTAGAAAATGATGGTGAGGGGGGTGGAGTGTTTCGGTTATGTGGAGAGATGTAATGCTTCAAGAGTTTTGTTGGGTAAAGATTAGGCCTAAGGTGAGAATATGGGAAACATGGAGTGAGTTGGAGGTGGAGTGTGACTTCGGGTGATGAAATGGGGTTATGGGGGGAGAAGGATGAGTGAGGAAAAGTGAGGTTTGATGAATATGGTTGAAGTATTTAAAGTGAACTTTGGTGGGGATGCATGATTCTAGTGAGTTCCGTGGAGATATGCATGGTTCTAAGGGTTCGGTCATAGCATGGGGAGCATGCTTCCTTGTGCCCAATGCATGTTGAGTTGTTTTTCCCCATGCACAAAGTTCAAGACTCATGTGACTTCCCTTCCTTGTGTATCCGTGACCTCCCTCCAAGATTCCCCATCACTTCTTTCTTTCTTTCCTGCAACAAAATTCCAAAAGCTTGAGATTCTTAAAGTGACATTACTAGCTAACAACTTATGATGATATTCCTATGCAAAATTGACTAAGCAAAAATTAAAATTTATGAATTGATTCCCTAATCTATTTTTTCTAGCATTATTAATGTAAGTAAAGACACCAAACTTAGTTTGTGACTAAGTGTTCTATGGAATTAATTCCAAAGATAGCCACATCAAACTTAGTATTTTACCTACATTATGTGCTATTTCAACGTTTTTTTTTTAATATAACTAAAATAGATGACTGTACTTTCATAGTCTAGCATTTTCGTGTATGTATGGACACCAAACTTAGTTTGTGGCTAAGTGTTGTAGAATACACTTTTGCCATTACTTCAAGATTGGCCACACCAAACTTAGTGCCTTGCATACACCATGTACTAGTCTACTTAATCATTATTGATTACTAAAGTATGAAAATAAAAGACTCCTTGTGCATGGGTTGCCTCCCATGAAGCGCTTGTTTATTGTCCTTAGCTTGACAATGCAACTTCCTTGCTTATGTTAGCATTTGCACACTTTCTTCCTTGCTCCAGGAGCCACCAAAATAGTGCTTCACCCTATGTCCATTAGCTGTGAAGGTTTGTTTTGAGGCTTCATCAAGTAATTCGACATAGCCATGAGGTGATACTTTGATGATGGTGTATGGCCCAGTCCATCTAGACCTCAGCTTCCCAGGAAAGATCTTCAATCTTGAATTGAATAACAACACCCTTTGGCCTGGTTCGAATGTTCTTTGAGAGATCCTCTTATCATGCCATCTCTTTGCTCTCTCTTTGTATACTTTGGCATTTTCATATGCCTCCAATCTGAACTCCTCAAGTTCATTGAGTTGTAGCAACCTCTTCTCTCCTGCTACTTGAGCATCTAAATTCAGAAGTTTGGTGGCCCAAAAGGCCTTATGTTCAAGCTCCACAGGGAGGTGACATGCCTTTCCATACACCAGCTGAAATGGAGATTTTCCTATGGGTGTCTTGAAGGCTGTCCTATATGCCCAGAGTGCATCATCCAGCTTCCTAACCCAATCCTTTCTTGTTGTTCCCACAGTTTTCTCCAAAATCCTTTTTAGCTCTCTGTTGGCAAGTTCAGCCTGCCCATTGGTTTGTGGGTGATATGGGGTAGCTACTTTGTGAGTAACACCATATTTGTGGAGTAAGGAGTTTAGTTGCTTGTTGCAGAAGTGGCTTCCCCCATCACTTATAAGTCCTTTGGGCACTCCGAATCTAGTGAAGATGTTCTTCTTGAGGAATTGCAAGACCACGTTGGTATCACATGTGGTGGTGGCTATTGCTTCTACCCATTTGGAGACATACTCTACTGCTACCAAGATGTATTTGAATGTGTAAGATGGAGGAAAAGGTCCCATGAAATCTATTCCCCACAGATCAAAGAGTTCCACTTCCAAAATGAACTTCTGAGGCATCTCATTTTTCTTTGACAAACCCCCTGTTCTTTGACATTCATTGCATTGGCCCACAAACTCCCTAGCATCCTTGAAGATTGAAGGCCAGTAGAAACCACTTTGAAGGACCTTTGCAGCTGTTCTTTCCGCTCCAAAATGACCACCATAACTAGAGTTGTGACAATGCCATAGTATGTCCTTCATCTCACCTTCTGACACACATCTTCTTATCATTCCATCTGGGCATCTTTTGAACAAGAATGGTTCATCCCAAAAGAAGAACTTAGCCTCATGCAGCAGCTTCTTGACTTGTTGTTTTGTGTACTCTTGTGGAATGATTCTTCCGGCCTTGTAGTTGGCCATGTCTGCAAACCAAGGGACATGTTGAATTTGCAAGAGGTGCTCATCTGGAAATTCTTCATTTATTGATGGAAGGTTGTCTTGGTATGCATCTTGTGGTACCCTTGATAAGTGATCAGCAACTTGATTTTCATTGCCCTTTCTATCTTTTATCTCAATGTCAAACTCTTGTAGGAGTAGCACCCATCTGATTAGCCTTGGTTTGGCATCCTGTTTTGACATAAGATACTTAAGAGCAGCATGGTCAGTATACACTAAGACTTTAGATCCAATCAAATATTGTCTAAACTTATCAAAAGCATATACCACAGCTAGTAGCTCTTTCTCTGTTGTGGTGTAGTTTTTTTGAGTTTCATTCAATACCTTACTTGCATAGTAGATAACATGAAGCTTCTTTTCCTTCCTCTGCCCCAACACAGCACCAATTGCAAGGTTACTTGCATCACACATGAGTTCAAAAGGTAGTCCCCAACTTGGGGGTGTGATGATTGGTGCTGTGGTGAGCTTAGCCTTTAGAGTTTCAAAGGCCTGTTTACACTCATCCAAGGCTTTAAACAAGAGGATTATGAATCTCTTTATAATGCCTGGGAGAGGTACAGAGGTATGCTAAGAAAATGCCCCTCTGAAATGTTTTCAGAGTGGGTACAGTTAGACATCTTCTACTATTGGCTTACAGAAAAAGCTCAGATGTCTCTAGACCACTCAGCTGGTGGATCTATACATATGAGGAAGACGATTGAAGAGGCTCAAGAGCTCATAGATACTGATGCTAGAAATCAACATCTATACTCAAGCAATGAGTCCTCTACAAAAGAAGAAGCTATGGCAGTAACTACTGATCCTAATCCTCAAGAACAGATTGTTGAGCTTAATCAGCAATTACTCCTGATGACAAAACAATTAGCAGAATTTAAAGAGATGCTCCAAGAAACCAAAATTGCTAACAAGAATATAGAATCACAGTTGAATCAGACAAAACAGCATTTATCTAAACAGATAACAGAAGAATGCCAAGCAGTACAACTGAGGAGTGGGAAGACATTGAATAACACTGCTCAAAGTAGCAAAAAGCCAAGAAAGGAACAACTGACAGAGGATAACCAAACCACTGCCCAAAATCCCTCTGAGGACAGTAAGAGCCCAGAGAGGAATACTCCTGGCGTTCAAACGCCAGAAAGGGGGAAAAGCTGGTGTTAAACGCCCATTCCTTGCCCAGTTCTGGCGTTCAAACGCCGGAAAAGGGGGAAAAGTTGGTGTTAAACACCCATTTCTCACCCAGTCCTTGCGCTCAAATGCCACAGAGGAATCAGACACCTGAGAGTGCTGATAGTAACCCCTCTAAAAAGGCTTCTCCAACCACCTCTGTAGGGAACAAACCTGCAGCAACTAAGGTTGAAGAATATAAAGCCAAGATGCCTTATCTTCAGAAATTCCGCCAAGCAGAACAGGATAAACAATTTGCCCGCTTTGCAGACTATCTAAGGACTCTTGAAATAAAGATTCCGTTTGCAGAGGCACTTGAGCAAATACCTTCTTATGCTAAGTTCATGAAAGAGATCTTAAGTCATAAGAAGGATTGGAGAGAAATTGAAAAATTATTTCTCACTGAAGAATGCAGTGCAGTCATTCTGAAAAGCTTACTAGAGAAGCTTCAAGATCCAGGAAGCTTTATGATACCATGCACATTAGAAGGTGCTTGTACCAAGACAGCCCTATGTGACCTTGGAGCAAGTATCAATCTAATACCTGCATCCACTATCAGAAAGCTTGGGTTGACTGAAGAAGTCAAACCAACCCGGATATGTCTCCAACTTGCTGATGGCTCCATTAAATATCCATCAGGCATAATTGAGGACATGATTGTCAAGGTTGGGCCATTCGCCTTTCCGACTGACTTTGTAGTGCTGGAAATGGAGGAGCACAAGAGTGCAACTCTCATCCTAGGGAGACCCTTCCTAGCAACTGGACAAACTCTTATTGACGTACAAAAAGGGGAAGTAACCCTGAGAGTCAATGAGGATGAGTTCAAGTTGAATGCTGTCAAAGCTATGCAGCATCCAGACACATCAAATGACTGCATGAGTGCTGACATTATTGACTCTTTGGTGGAAGAGATCAATATGACTGAAAGTCTATAATCAGAGCTAGAGGACATCTTCAAGGATGTTCAGCCTGATCAGGAGGAACCAGAGGAAATAAAAGAATTTTTGAAAATTCCTCAGGAAGAGGATAAGCCTCTCAAACCTGAGCTCAAACCACTACCACCATCCCTGAAGTATGCATTTCTGGGAGAGGGTGACACTTTTCCAGTGATCATAAGCTCTGGTTTAAATTCACAGGAAGAGGAAGCACTAATTCAAGTGCTAAGGACACACAAGACAGCTCTTGGATGGTCCATAAGTGATCTTAAGGGTATTAGCCCAGCAAGATGCATGCACAAGATCCAATTGGAGGATAATGCCAAACCAGTGGTTCAACCACAAAGGCGACTAAAACCAGCCATGAAGGAGGTGGTGCAGAAAGAGGTCACTAAATTACTACAGGCTGGGATTATTTATCCTATTTCTGATAGCCTGGTGGATGAAATTGTGATCAACAATAATGGCTCTTTGGCATGTGCATAAAAATTAACTCAGCACTTTCTTTCCACAACTCCGTTCAACTTAACCAGCAAGTGTACTGGGTCATCCAAGTAATACCTTACGTGAGTAAGGGTCGATCCCACAGAGATTGTTGGTATGAAGCAAGCTATGGTCACCTTGTAAATCTCAGTTAGGCAGATTAAATGGTTATGGGTTTCAAAAATTAATAATAAATAGGAAATAAAAAGGGATAGAAATACTTATGTAAATCAATAGTGGGAATTTCAGATAGGCGTGTGGAGATGCTAGAATCCTTTCGAATCTCTACTTTCTTATTGCTTTCATCCAATCCTTCTTACTCCTTTCCATGGCAAGCTGTATGTAGGGCATCACCATCATCAACGGCTACTTTTAATCCTCTCGGGAAAATGATCCTATGCGCTGTCACTGCACGGCTAATCGTCTGGAGGCATCACCCTTGTTGATGGCTACATCCCATCCTCTCAGTGAAAATGGTCCAAATGCTCTGTCACAGCACGGCTAATCATCTGTCGGTTCTCAATCAGGTTGGAGTAGAATCCCTTGATTCTTTTGCATTTGTCATCACGCCCAGCCTTCAGGAGTTTGAAGCTCATCACAGTCATTCAATACCGGAATCCTACTCGGAATACCACAGACAAGGTTAGACTTTCCGGATTCCCGGGATCCTACTCGGAATACCACAAACAAGGTTAGACTTTCCGGATCCCCATGAATGCCGCCATCTATCTAGCTTATACCACGAAGATTCTGTTGGGGAATCTAAGAGATATGTGCCCGGCCTAAGGTAGAACGGAAGTGGTTGTCAATCACGCGCGTTCATAGGTGAGAATGATGATGAGTGTCATGGATCATCACATTCATCAAAGTGTTGTGCAACGTATATCTTGGAATGAGAATAAAAGAGAATTGAATAGAAAGTAATAGTAATTGTATTGAAACTTAAGGTACAGTAGAGCTCCACACCCTTAATCTATGGTGTGCAGAAACTCCACCGTTGAAAATACATAAGTGAAAGGTTCAGGCATGGCCGAATGGCCAGCCCCCTGAATGATCAAAAGACCGAATGATCAAAGACTAAACAGTCAAAAGATTAAACTGTCAAAAGATTTCTAATACAATAGTAAATTATCCTATTTATACTAGACTAGCTACTAGGGTTTACATGAGTAAGTAATTGATGCATAAATCCACTTCCGGGGCCCACCTGGTGTATGTTTAGGCTGAGCTTGATCTATCCACGAGCTGAGACTTTTCTTGGAGTTGAACTCCAAGTTATAACGTGTTTTGGGCGTTCAACTCCGGATCATGACGTGTTTCTGGCGTTTAACTCCAGACAGCAGCATGTACTTGGCGTTCAACGCCAATTTACGTCGTCAATTTCCGAATAGAGTATAGACTATTATATATTTCTGGAAAGCCCTGGATGTGTACTTTCCAACGCCGTTGAGAGCGCACCATTTGGAGTTCTGTAGCTCCAGAAAATCCATTTTGAGTGCAGGAAGGTCAGATTCCAACAGCATCAGCAGTCCTTTTGTCAGCCTTTTTCAGAGTTTTGCTCAAGTCCCTCAATTTCAGCCATAAATTATCTGAAATTATAGAAAAACACACAAACTCATAGTAAAGTCCAGAAATGTGAATTTAACATAAAAACTAATGAAAACATCCCTAAAAGTAGCTTGAACTTACTAAAAACTACCTAAAAACAATGCCAAAAAGCGTATAAATTATCCGCTCATCACAACACCAAACTGAAATTGTTGCTTGTCCCCAAGCAACTAAAAATCAATTAGGATAAAAGAAGAGAATATACTATAAATTCCAGAATATCAATGAATATTAATTATAATTAGATGTGCGGGACTTGTAGCTTTTTGCTTCTGAACAGTTTTGGCATCTCACTTTTTCCTTTGAAGTTTAGAGTGATTGGCGTCTCTAGGAACTCAGAGTTCAGATAGTGTTATTGACTTTCCTAGTTAAGCATGTTGATTCTTGAACACAGCTACTTATGAGTCTTGGCTGTGGCCCTAAGCACTTTGTTTTCCAGTATTACCACCAGATACATAAATGCCACAGACACATAACTGGGTGAACCTTTTCAGATTGTGACTTAGCTTTGCTAAAGTCCCCAGTTAGAGATGTCTAGAGCTCTTAAGCACACTTTTTTTGCTTTGGATCACGACTTTAACCACTCAGTCTCAAGCTTTTCACTTGGACCTTCATGACACAAGCACATGGTTAGGAACAGCTTGATTTAGCCGCTTAGGCCTGGATTTTATTTCCTTGGGCCCTCCTATCCATTGATGCTCAAAGCCTTGGATCCTTTTTACCCTTGCCTTTTGGTTTTAAGGGCTATTGGCTTTTTCTACTTGCTTTTTCTTTTTCTTTCTATTTTTTTTCGCCATTTTTTTTTCGCAAGCTTTTTACTTTTCACTGCTTTTTCTTGCTTCAAGAATCAATTCCATGATCTTTCAGATCATCAATAACATTTCTCTTTGTTCATCATTCTTTCAAGAGCCAACAATTTTAACATTCATAAACAACAAGATCAAAAATATGCACTGTTCAAGCATTCATTCAGAAAACAAAATTATTGTCACCACATCAATATAATTAAATTAAATTCAAGGATAAATTCGAAATTCATGTACTTCTTGTTCTTTTGAATTAAAGCATATTTCATTTAAGAGAGGTGAAGGATTAATGGATTTTATTCATAGCTTTAAGACATGGTTACTACATACTAATGATCATGAAGTAGAGACACAAAACATAGATAAACATAACATAGAAACCGAAAAACAGAAAAAAATAAGAACAAGGAATGAATCCACCTTAGTGGCGTCTTCTTCTTGAAGGACCAACAATGTCCTTAAGCTCTTCTATGTCTCTTCCTTGCCTTTGTTGCTCCTCCCTCATTGCCCTTTGATCTTCTCTTATTTCTTGGAGAATGATGGAGTGCTCATGATGTTCCACCCTTAATTGTTCCACATTGTGGCTCAAATCTTCTAAGGAAGTGTTGAGTTGTTCCCAATAGTTGTTGGGAAGAAAGTGCATCCCTTGAGGCATCTCAGGGATTTCTTGATGATGAGCTTCCTCATGCATCTCTTGAGAACCGTGGAGGGTCTCTCTTGCTTGCTCCATCCTCTTCTTGGTGATGGGCTTATCCTCTTCAATGGAGATGTCTCCTTCTATGATAACTCCAGCCGAGTAACATAGATGGAAAATAAGGTGAGGAAAAGCTAGCCTTGCCATGGTGGAGGGTTTTTCGGCTATTTTGTAGAATTCATTGGAGATTACTTCATGAAATTCTACTTCCTCTCCAATCATGATGCTATGAATCATGATGGCCCGATCCACAGTAACTTCAGATCGGTTGCTAGTGGGAATGATGGAGCGTTGAATGAACTCCAACCATCCTCTAGCAACAGGCTTGAGGTCCAGTCTTCTTAGTTGGACTGGCTTGCCTTTGGAGTCTCTCGTCCATTGAGCTCCTTCCACACATATGTCCATAAGGACTTGGTCGAACCTTTGATTAAAGCTGATCCTTCTAGTGTAGGGGCGTTCATCTCCTTGCATCATGGGCAAGTGGAACGCCAACCTCACATTCTCCGGACTAAAATCTAAGTATTTCCCCCGAACCATTGTGAGATAATTCTTTGGACTCGGGTTCATACTTTGATCATGGTTCCTAGTGATCCATGCATTGGCATAGAACTCTTGAACCATTAAGATTCTGACTTGTTGCATGGGGTTGGTTAGGACTTCCCAACCTCTTCTTCGGATTTCATGTCGGATCTCCGGATACTCATTTTTCTTGAGCTTGAAAGGGACCTCAGGGATCACCTTCTTCTTTGCCACAACATCATAGAAGTGGTCTTGATGGCTTTTGGAGATGAATCTTTCCATCTCCCATGACTCGGAGGTGGAAGCTTTTGTCTTCCCTTTTCCTTTTCTAGAGGATTCTCCGGCCTTAGGTGCCATTGATGGTAATGGAAAACAAAAAGCTTATGCTTTTACCACACCAAACTTAAAATATTGCTCGCCCTCGAGCAAGAGAAGAAAGAAGAGAAGAAGAAGAAGAAGAAAATGGAGGAGAGTGAGGGGAGATGGATTCGGCCAAGGTATAGTAGAGGGGGTAGTGTTGTGTGAAAATGAAGTAGAATGGAAGGGTATATATAGGGAGAGGGGAGAAGGTAGGTTCAGCCATTTAGGGTGGGATTGGGTGGGAAATTGTTTTTGAATTTTGAAGGTAGGTGGGGTTTATGGGGAAGAGTGGATGGATGTGAGTGGTGAATAAGTGATTGGGAAGAGAGATTGAGGTGATTGGTGAAGGGTTTTTGGGAAGTGTGACATGGGAAAGAGTAAAATAGGATTAGGAGGTAAGGTGGGAATATGTTAGGTGGGGATCCTGTGGGGTCCACAGATCCTGAGGTGATCCTGTGGGGTCCACAGATCCTGAGGTGTCAAGGAATTCCATCCCTGCACCAAATAGGCATGTAAAATACCTTTGCACACCATTCTGGCGTTTAAACGCCGAGTGGTGCGCGTTCTGGGCGTTCAATGCCCATGTAAAGCATGTTTCTGGCGTTGAACGCCCATATGTAGCATGTTTCTAGCGTTGAACGCCAGTTCCATGCTTGTTACTGGCGTTCAGCGCCAGCTTTCCTCAAGGCACATTCCTGGCGTTCAAACGCCAGAATGTTGCTTGTTTCTGGCGTTCAGCGCCAGATTCATGCTCTGTTCTGGCATTGAACGCCAGCCAAATGCTCCTTACTGGCGTTGAACACCAGTCTGTGCTTCCTCCAGGGTGTGATTTTTCTTCTGCTATTTTTGATTTTGTTTTTAATTTTTATATTTTTTTCGTGACTCCACATGATCATGTACCTAATAAAACACAAAATAACAATAAAATAAAATAAAATAAAAATTAGATAAATAAAATTGGGTTGCCTCCCAACAAGCGCTTCTTTAATGTCAATAGCTTGACAGTGGGCTCTCATGGAGCCACAAAGGTGATCAGGTCAATGTTATATAGTCCCAACACCAAACTTAGAGTTTGGATATGGGGTCTTAACACCAAACTTAGAGTTTGGTTGTGGCTTCCCAACACCAAACTTAGAGTTTGACTGTGGGGGCTCTTCTTGACTCTGAACTGAGAGAAGCTCTCCATGCTTACTCTCTTTTGTCACAGAGGGATGGCCATGTGCCTTAAACACAAGGTAGTCCCCATTCAATTGAAGGACTAATTCACCTCTGTTGACATCTATCACAGCTCCTGCTGTGGCTAGGAAGGGTCTTCCAAAGATGATGCATTCATCCTTTTCCTTCCTAGTGTCTAAGATTATGAAATTAGCAGGGATGTAAAGGCCTTCAACCTTTACTAACACGTCCTCTACTATTCCATAAGCTTGTATCAATGATTTGTCTGCCAGTTGTAATAAGAACAAGGCAGGTTGTACCTTAATGATCCCCAGCTTCTCCATTACAGAGAGTGGCATAAGATTTATCCCTGACCCTAGATCACATAGAGCTTTTTCAAAGGTCATGGTGCCTATGGTACAAGGTATTAAGAACTTGCCAGGATCTTGTCTCTTTTGAGGTAAAATTTGCTGAATCCAGGTATCCAGTTCACTAATGAGCAGAGGAGGTTCACTTTCCCAAGTCTCATTACCAAACAACTTGGCATTCAGCTTCATGATAGCTCCTAAATATTGAGCAACTTGCTCTCCAGTCACATCTTCATCCTCTTCAGAGGAAAAATATTCTTCAGAGCTCATGAATGGCAGAAGGAGATTTAATGGAATCTCTATGGTATCTATATGAGCCTCAGATTCCTTTGGATCCTTAATAGGAAACTCCTTCTTGCTTGAGGGACGTCCCAGGAGGTCTTCCTCACTAGGATTTTTGTCCTCCTCCTCCCTTGTGCATTCGGCCATATTGATTATATCCATGGCCTTGCACTCTCCTTTTGGATTCTCTTCTGTATTGCTTGGGAGAATACTGGGAGGAGTTTCAATGACTTTCTTACTCAGCTGGCCCACTTGTGCCTCCAGATTTCTGATGGAGGATCTTGTTTCACTCATGAAATTGAAAGTGGCCTTTGACAGATTAGAGACTAGATTGGCTGAATTAGAAGTGTTTTGTTCAGAATTCTCTGTCTGTTGCTGAGAAGATGATGGAAAAGGCTTGCTATTGCTCAGCCTATTGCGTCCACCATTGTTAAAGCTTTGTTGAGGCTTTTGTTGATCCTTCCATGAGAAATTTGGATGATTTCTCCATGATGAATTATAGGTATTTCCATAAGGTTCACCCATGTAATTGACCTCTGCCATTGCAGGGTTCTCAGGATCATAAGCTTCTTCAGAAGCTGCCTCTTTAGTACTGTTGGATGCATTTTACCATCCATTCAGACTTTGAGAAATCATGTTGACTTGCTGAGTCAGCACTTTGTTCTGAGCCAATATGGCATTCAGAGCATCAATTTCAAGAACTCCCTTCCTCTGAGGCGTCCCATTATTCACGGAATTCCTCTCAGAAGTGTACATGAATTGGTTATTTACAACCATGTCAATGAGTTCTTGAGCCTCTTCAGGCGTTTTCTTTAGGTGAATGGATCCACCTGCAGAATGGTCCAATGACATTTTCAAAAATTTAGAAAGACCATAATAGAATATATCTAATATGGTCCATTCTGAAACCATGTCAGATGGACATCTTTTGGTCAACTGCTTGTATCTTTCCCAAGCTTCATAGAGGGATTCACCATCTTTTTGTTTGAAGGTCTGAACTTCCACTCTAAGCTTGCTCAGGTTTTGAGGAGAAAAGAATTTATCCAAGAAGGCAGTGACCAGCTTATCCCAAGAGTCCAGGCTATCCTTAGGTTGTGAATCCAACCATATTCTAGCTCTGTCTCTTACAGCAAAAGGGAAAAGCATGAGTCTGTAGACTTCAGGATCAACTCCATTCGTCTTTACAGTTTCATAGATCTGCAAGAACTCAGTTAAAAACTGATAAGGATCTTCAGATGGAAGTCCATAAAACTTGCAGTTTTGTTGCATTAAGGCAACTAGTTGAGGCTTAAGCTCAAAATTATTGGCTCCAATGGCAGGAATGGAGATGTTTCTTCCATCAAATTTGGACGTTGGCTTTGTGAAGTCACCAAGCATTCTCCTTGCATTATTATTATTTTCGGCTGCCATCTCCTTCTCTTGTTCGAAAATTTCTGAAAGGTTGTTTCTGGATTGTTGTAATTTAGTTTCTCTTAGTTTCCTTTTCAGAGTCCTTTCAGGTTCAGGATCAATTTCAACAAGAGTGCCTTTTTCCCTGTTCCTGCTCATATGAAATAGAAGAAAACAAGAAAAGATGAGGAATCCTCTATGTCACAGTATAGAGATTCCTTTGTGTTAGTAGAAGAAGAAAGGGGAGAAGAATGAAGAAGAGTGGGTTCGGATATTTAGGTGAAGAGAGATGAAGAGAAGTGTTAGTAAATAAATAATTAAATAGAATAAGAGAGAAGAGATAGAAACTTCGAAAATATTTTTTAGAAAGGGTTAGAAATTTTCGAAAATTAGAGATAAGAAACAAGATTAAATTTAAATTAAAACTAATTAATTAATTAAAAAGAGTTTTGAAAAAGGGTGAGATATTTTCGAAAATTGAAGAGGGAAAAGTAGTTAGGTGGTTTTGAAAAAGATAAGAAACAAACAAAAAGTTAATTAGTTAGTTGAAAAAGATATTAAAATCAAATTTTTAAAAGATAAGAAAATAAGAAGTTAGATAAGATATTTTAAAATCAAATTTTGAAAAAGATAAAATTTTGAAAAAGATAAGATATAAAAGATAAGATAAAATATCTTTGAAAAAGATTTAATTTTAAAATTAATTACTAACAAGAAACTAAAAGATAAGATTCTAGAACTTAAAGATTGAACCTTTCTTAACAAGAAAGTAACAAACTTCAAATTTTTTGAATCAATCACATTAATTGTTAGTAGATTTTCGAAAATTTGATATAAAGATAAAAAAAAAAGATTTTTGAATTTTTTTCGAAAAATAGAAAAAAAATGAAAAAGATATCATTTTTGAAAAGATAAGATTTTTAAAATTGAAATTTTGACTTGACTTGTAAGAAACAACTAATTTTGAAAATTTTTGACCAAGTCAACCCAAAATTTCGAAAATTTGGAGAGAAAAAAGGAAAAGATATATTTTTGATTTTTGAATTTTTAATCATGAGAGAGAAAAACAACAAAAATACTCAATGCATGAAATTTTTAGATCAAAACAATGAATGCATGCAAGAATGCTATGAATGTCAAGATGAACACCAAGAACACTTTGAAGATCATGATGAACATCAAAAACACAATTTTGAAAAATTTTTAATGCAAAGAAAACATGCAAGACACCAAACTTAGAAATCTTTAATGCATGGACTCTAACAAATGAAAAATGCATATGAAAAACAACAAACAACACAAAACAAGAAAACATCAAGATCAAACAAGAGGATTTACCAAGAACAACTTGAAGATCATGAAGAACACTATGAGTGCATGAATTTTTCGAAAAATGCAAGAAAATTTTTAAAGCATGCAATTGACACCAAACTTAAAAATTGACTCAAGACTCAAACAAGAAACACAAAATATTTTTGGTTTTTATGATTTTATGATTTTTTTTGGATTTTTATTATTTTTTTTTCGAAAATATTTTTGGAAAAACGAAAAAGAAAAGAAAAATTTTGAAAAAGTTTTTGAAAAGAAAATTACCTAATCTGAGCAACAAGATGAACCGTCAGTTGTCCAAACTCGAACAATCCCCGGCAACGGCGCCAAAAATTTGGTGGACGAAATTGTGATCAACAATAATGGCTCTTTGGCATGTGCATAAAAATTAACTCAGCACTTTCTTTCCACAACTCCGTTCAACTTAACCAGCAAGTGTACTGGGTCATCCAAGTAATACCTTACGTGAGTAAGGGTCGATCCCACAGAGATTGTTGGTATGAAGCAAGATATGGTCACCTTGTAAATCTCAGTTAGGCAGATTAAATGGTTATGGGTTTTGAAAATTAATAATAAATAGGAAATAAAAAGGGATAGAAATACTTATGTAAATCAATAGTGGGAATTTCAGATAGGCGTGTGGAGATGCTAGAATCCTTTCGAATCTCTACTTTCTTATTGCTTTCATCCAATCCTTCTTACTCCTTTCCATGGCAAGCTGTATGTAGGGCATCACCATCATCAACAGCTACTTTTAATCCTCTCGGGAAAATGGTCCTATGCGCTGTCACTGCACGGCTAATCGTCTGGAGGCATCACCCTTGTTGATGGCTACATCCCATCCTCTCAGTGAAAATGGTCCAAATGCTCTGTCACAGCACGGCTAATCATCTGTCGGTTCTCAATCAGGTTGGAGTAGAATCCCTTGATTCTTTTGCGTTTGTCATCACGCCCAGCCTTCAGGAGTTTGAAGCTCGTCACAGTCATTCAATACCGGAATCCTACTCGGAATACCACAGACAAGGTTAGACTTTCCGGATTCCCGGGATCCTACTCGGAATACCACAGACAAGGTTAGACTTTCCGGATCCCCATGAATGCCGACATCTATCTAGCTTATACCACGAAGATTCTGTTGGGGAATCTAAGAGATATGCGCCCGGCCTAAGGTAGAACAGAAGTGGTTGTCAATCACGCGCGTTCATAGGTGAGAATGATGATGAGTGTCACGGATCATCACATTCATTAAAGTGTTGTGCAATGTATATCTTGGAATGAGAATAAAAGAGAATTGAATAGAAAGTAATAGTAATTGTATTGAAACTTGAGGTACAGCAGAGCTCCACACCCTTAATCTATGGTGTGCAGAAACTCCACCGTTGAAAATACATAAGTGAAAGGTTCAGGCATGGCCGAATGGCCAGTCCCCTGAATGATCAAAAGACTGAATGATCAAAGACTAAACAGTCAAAAGATTAAACTGTCAAAAGATTTCTAATACAATAGTAAATTATCCTATTTATACTAGACTAGCTACTAGGGTTTACATGAGTAAGTAATTGATGCATAAATCCACTTTCGGGGCCCACTTGGTGTATGTTTGGGCTGAGCTTGATCTATCCACGAGCTGAGGCTTTTCTTGGAGTTGAACTCCAAGTTATAACGTGTTTTGGGCGTTCAACTCCGGATCATGACGTGTTTCTGGCGTTTAACTCCAGACAGCAGCATGTACTTGGCGTTCAACGCCAATTTACGTCGTCAATTTCCGAATAGAGTATGGACTATTATATATTTCTGGAAAGCTCTGGATGTCTACTTTCCAACACCGTTAAGATCGCGCAATTTAGAGTTTTGTAGCTCCAGAAAATCCATTTTGAGTGTAGGGAGGTCAGATTCCAACAGCATCAGCAGTCCTTTTGTCAGCCTTTTTCAGAGTTTTGCTCAAGCCCCTCAATTTCACCCAGAAATTACCTGAAATTACAGAAAAACACACAAACTCATAGTAAAGTCCAGGAATGTGAATTTAACATAAAAACTAATGAAAACATCCCTAAAAGTAGCTTGAACTTACTAAAAATTACCTAAAAACAATGCCAAAAAGCGTATAAATTATCCGCTCATCATAGCCCCTGGGTGAGCCCTGTCCAAGTTGTCCCCAAGAAGGGAGGCATGACAGTGGTTCATAATAAAAAGAATGAACTAGTTCCTACAAGAACAGTTACAGGGTGGCGTATGTGTATTGATTACAGAAGGCTCGATACAGCCACCAGAAAGGATCATTTTCCTTTACCATTCATAGATCAAATGCTAGAAAGACTAGCTGGTCATGATTATTACTGCTTTTTGGATGGCTATTCAGGTTACAACCAAATTGCAGTAGATCCTCAGGACCAAGAAAAAACAGCATTCACTTGCCCTTCTGGCGTGTTTGCCTACAGAAGAATGCCTTTTGGTCTGTGTAATGCACCTGCAACTTTTCAGAGATGCATGCTATCCATCTTCTCTGATATGGTGGAGAAGTTCCTGGAAGTCTTCATGGATGACTTCTCAGTATATGGAGACTCATTCAGCTCCTGCCTTAACCATCTAGCACTTGTCCTGAAAAGGTGCCAAAAGACTAAACTGGTCTTAAATTGGGAGAAATGTCACTTTATGGTGACTGAAGGAATTGTCCTTGGGCACAAAATTTCAAGCAAGGGAATAGAGGTGGATAAAGCAAAGGTAGAGGTAATTGAAAAATTACCACCACCTGCCAATGTTAAGGCAATCAGAAGCTTTCTGGGGCATGCAGGATTCTACAGAAGGTTTTCTCTTGGATTCCTTAATCAGAATCTTTGTGGTATAAGCTAGAATTGATGGCGGCATTCAAGAGAATCCGGAAGGTCTAAACCTTGTCTGTGGTATTCTGAGTAGGATTCAAGGATTGAATGACTGTGACGAGCTTCAAACTCCTGAAGGCTGGGCGTTAGTGACAGACGCAAAAGAATCACTGGATTCTATTCCAACCTGATTGAGAACCGACAGATGAATAGCCGTGCTGTGACAGAGCACGTTGAACATTTTCACTGAGAGGATGGGAGGTAGCCATTGACAACGGTGAAACCCTACATACAGCTTGCCATGGAAGGAGCCTTGCGTGCTTGAAGAAGAAGACAGTAGGAAAGTAGAGATTCAGAAGATAGAGCATCTCAAAAACCTCAACCTGTTCTCCATTACTGCAAAACAAGTATTTATTTCATGTTCTTCTACTTTTCACAATTAAACTTGAGAATTACTGATATCCTGACTAAGAGTTACAAGATAACCATAGCTTGCTTCAAACCGACAATCTCTGTGGGATCGACCCTTACTCACGTAAGGTATTACTTGGACGACCTAGTGCACTTGCTGGTTAGTTGTGCGGGATTGCAAAAGTGTGATTGCAATTTCGTGCACCAGTGATCCGAAAAAACCTTGTTCATTAATCTTTGGTAAGTGGCTCCCGCATTTTTAAGACCGAAGGGCATGACAATGTATCTGTAATTTGCCTTTGGGGTTAAGAATGAGGTTTTTTCTTGGTCGGGTGGATACATTGGGATTTGGTTGTATCCCGAGTATGCGTCCATAAAGGAGAGGTATTTATATCCGGAGGAGGCATCTACCAGTGTGTCAATGCATGAGAGTGGATAAGGATCTTTTGGGCAGGCTTTGTTGAGGTCGGTATAGTCAGTGCACATTCGCCACTTCCCGTTTGATTTTTTCACCAATACGACGTTAGCAAGCCATAGTGGGTATTTGACTTCTCTTATGAAACCTGCCTCCAGTAGAGCTTGTACCTGTTCTTCCACAGCTTGAGAGTGTTCTGGTCCTAGCTTTCTACGTCTATGTTGTACCGGCCGAGATCCTAGGTAGACTGCTAGCTTGTGGCACATCAACTTGGGATCTATGCCTGGCATGTCTGCGGCCTTCCACGCAAAGAGGTCGACGTTGTCTCGTAGAAACTTTATGAGTGATTCTTTTATGTCTCCTTTCAGGAGTGTGCCGATATTGGTCGTTTGGTCCGGGGTGTCCCCGATCTGGATTTTCTCTATTTCACCTTCAGGTTGTGGGTGGAGTTCTTCCCGCCTCTGAACTCCACCGACCTCAATTGTGTGGAACTCTTCTCCTCTGCCTCTGAGGCTTAGACTTTCGTTGTAACAGAGGTGCGCCATCTTCTGATCTGCTTTTATCGCAGCTATCGTCCCTACCGTTGGGAACTTCATGCATAGATGTGGGGTTGAAACTATTGCACCGAGCTGATTCAACGTTGTCCGACCTATTAGGGCATTGTAGGCTGAACTTACGTCGACTACGATGTAATCGATTTTGAGTGTTCTTGACTGACTTCCTTTTCTGAAAGTTGTGTGTAGTGAGATGTATCCCATCGGTTGTACCGGGGTATCTCCTAGTCTGAACAGGCTATCCAGATATGCTTTGAGTTCTTTTTCTTCCAGGCTGAGTTTGTCGAAGGCACTTTTGAATAAGATATCGGCGGACCTCCCCTGGTCTATTAGCGTGCGGTAAAGATTTGCGTTTGCCAGTATAATAGTGATAACCATGGGATCGTCATGTCTTGATGCGATGCCGGAAGCGTCTTCCTTGGTGAAAGTAATCGCCGGGATGTCGGGTGCTTCCTCCTTTCTTGCGACATGATATACGTCTTTGATGTGTCTTTTGCGAGATGATTTGGAGATTCCTCCCCCGGCAAATATGTCGTGTATCATGTGGACATGTTTTTCGGGTGTACGAGATGATCGCGCAGTTTGTCCAACATCATCTGCTCTTCTTCTTTTTCTTTGCTCATCGTCATGGGCAGCCATATATCGATCTAGCTTTCCTTCTCTTGCTAGCTTTTCTATGACATTTTTTAGATCGAAACACTCATTGGTGGAGTGCCCACGGATCCAATGGTATTCACAATATTCAACCCGGTTTCCTCCTCCTTTTTTGCCTTTGAGTGGCTGAGTTGGTAGTATTTTTTCCGTGTTGCAGACCTCTCTGTATACATCCACAAGAAATACCCGAAGGGGGAAGTAATTGTGGTATTTTTTTATTTTCTCTCCATGTCGATCTTCCTTTTTTTTGGAATCTTTGTCTTTATCCCGGGAAGCAAATCCGGCTTTCGTGGTCTCTCCTAATCGGGAGTTTTACTCCATGTTGATGTACTTTTCTGCTCGTTCCTGCACCTCGTTTAGAGATGTGGGGTATTTCTTTGATATGGATTGACTAAAGGGCCCTTCTCGCAAGCCATTAATGAGGCCCATAATGGCGGCCTCCGTTGGTAGGTTCTGTATGTCCAGGCATGTCTTGTTGAATCTTTCCATGTAGTTGCGAAGGGTTTCCCGTTCTCCTTGTCTGATTCCTAATAGGCTCGGAGCATGTTTAGCCTTGTCTTTTTGGATAGAGAATATGGCCAGGAATTTCTCGGCCATATCATCGAAACTTGAGATGGACCTAGGAGGGAGGTTGTCGAACCATCTAATTGCCGTCTTTGTCAAAGTAGTCGGAAAGGCTTTGCAACGAACTACATCTGAGGCGTCGGTGAGGTACATTATGCTTCTGAAATTTCTGAGATGATGGCCGGGATCTGTAGTGCCATCGTATAAGGTCATATCTGGGAGTTTAAAGTCTTTTGGGATTTTAGTCTTCATGATCTCCTTGGTGAATGGGTCGTGCTCCTTGCGGGAGCTATCTTCAGGAGGGGATCGGCTGGCTTTGGTTTTGATATCGGCTTCAAATTTTAGGAGTTTGTTCTCCAATTCCCGACGTCGCCTTATTTCCCTTTGTAGGTCTTTCTCGGCCTCTCGTTGACGTAGGACTTCTTCTTCAAGTTGATTTAATCGGTCCTGAAGTGCATCCATGGCTCCCTCATTTGAGGAGTTTTTCTTGTTGTTAAGTTGGAAAATATCTTTTGGTGCGGTGTCCGCATTTTTGTGCGGCGTTCTATCCTCTAGATCTGAAGTGTGGTCGTTGTCATGGTCGTCTGCCATGGTGATGGGATGACTTCCAGGGTCCCCGGCAACGGCGCCAATATTCTGAGGGTTACCTGAAACTGTAGGTCGATCTCGGTCGAGATCTTCTGTGTTGGTTGGAGATGACGTGTCCGGCGTGTAGGTGGTGACCGGAGCTGCTGCGTCCGATTTGTTGGACTGTCAATGCTGCTGATCCTTTGTCACTAGAAGGTGGTGGAACCTGCAAGGGACTCCGATGCTTAAGTTAAAAAGGGTATTAAACAGGTTTTTTAGTAGAATCATAATATGAGTTATACCTGGGTACTCCAGTGTATTTATAATGGTGTGGAGTGACCTTTCTGGAGATAAGATAGTATCTTATCCTATCTTATCTTATCTTCGAGTGAGGTCATCTTATCTTCAAGGGAACCGCCCTTATCTCTATAGGCTTGGGCTGCCTTAGGATTTGGGTCATGTTCCTTTTGTTGGGGCCCTTCTTTGGGCTTTCCTGGTGACTTGGCCGAACTCTCTGAGAAGAGGTCGGGTCATCCTGACCTGAAGAAGTTGGTCGCTTTGTCTGTAGAACATCCCGTGTCGGATAACTCGACCCAGGATATGAACAGCATCTTATGCACATGTTTCTCAGTGTATATCTTTCTTTTGTTTACATTATTTAGGTATCGCATCAAAATTATTGTTTCCCATTCAAATGGCAGCAATATTTTCATACGTGAGGATGATGAGGTGATGCAAATATTCAAAAAGAGTTGTTCAGACTTTTTAATAGACGAAAGAAATTCCTCCCAAGTAATCATTTTGGTTTTAATTTCATTTAGTTGTCTTTCTTTTCGGTTTAGTATTAACGGTTCAGGTATGTGAATTTTGCTAATGGACCTTTTCTTTTTTTTCTTAGTCAACGGATGATTACACTATTCCGGATAACATGATTTCTCAGTTGATAAACAAGAAAATTGTCTTCATAGTGGATCCTAGACCCATTGGATATGAATTGAATACATCTCTTCACATTGTTCGTGCAATATGTGATGATATTGATATTGTGAAGTTTTGGAGGACTCCACCCATGATAATCAACAACAGGTGATAACATTATTATGTAAATCTGATGTTGAGTTAGTCCACTTTGTTTCTGATCAAGTCAACCTGAATTGGCTATATTGTTTTGTGTTTTTCATGTGTCATGTGTTAAGAGTTACTGATATTATTCCACTGTTGTTCAATTTAGAAATTTGATCTGGATCCCTTTGTTCCTCATTTTCCTTTCGAATTTAAGAATCCAGTTGAGTTTTAGTCCAATGCAAGCATTCAATATTCATCGAGCTCAAGTCCTCTAGTGGGTCAGGTTTCACAGATTTCTGTTCTCAACTGGAATTGTTTGGTATTTCTTGACCTAATGGACTTTGTTTCTTTATCTCTTAGTAAACTATGTGAATAGTAATACATCTATGCATACATATGTATCGTTTAAATTTTTTTTATTTGTTTAATATTTGTTTTATTAGTCTTCAAAGTTTGATCATACTTAATTTTTTTTCTCAACTCATTTTTTTTGGCTTCTGCATTCGTTGTTCTTATATTTTGTTGTGTTCTCTGTAGATGGTTAACCATGATTTTCATGCAAGAATTTCATCCTCACAAGGTTCCAATTTATTTGGGAATCATTAGCCTCTTACTATTAGGGAAGAGCTTCAGAGTGCCTTTGGACAATGTGAAAATACTGTCGAGACTGTTGAAAGGATGGATGAGTGTAGTGGCTAATCATCAATTTCATTACAATATATATACATATCTATAATATAATTCCAAGTCTGTAAAGAATTGTCAGAACTTTGGTTAGTTGTGTTAAGTAGTTGGAAAATTGGTAAAGTATGTTGTGAATAGATCTTTTTTGATATGTAATATGAATTGATTCCCAGAGTTGTGATGTTTATGAAACTTATTGTTCTCTTTCGTATACTTAAATTTCTCTCTATGAGTATGTTTCTCTGTGTTTTTGAATAAAGCATGATTATTATATATAGACATGTGCTTGTTTGGTATATATATTTTTTTAGTTTTCTTACAAGTTATTAAAATGTATCCAATAATTTAAATAATGAACCCAAAATCATTAAAAAAATGTACTTTTCTTCAAGCGTGTTTTAATTTGTCTTTATTTTGGCTTCCCTTTTTATATAAAGAAAGTTATTTTTTTCTGTTAATAGAATATAAATTGAAACATTTTAAATAATTATCACTCTTACATACATTATTTGAGTGAGTTTTAAAAAAGAAAAAATATATGTGTGTGTGTGTGTCTTGTTCTTATTGTTACATTTTCTTTTTATTAATTCTTTCTTCCCTTTTTTATCAAAAAAAATATATTTTGTGTTAATGGAATATGAAGTGAATCAATTAAAATAATTTTCAGTCTTATAAGCATTATTTGATTCAAATTTTTATAAAATATCACTTTCTATGGGCCCTACACGCTGTTGTGGCCCACAAGGATCCCTCAGCTGAGAGTTGCGTGTAGTTACATCCCAGGCCCAGTTCAAATAATCAGCCTGCTATCCCAATTGAACCCAACAACTAAATTGGTCTCTTCCCAAACGTATCCAACAACAATGAACACAAGAAAATAGTCCATGCCCTTGCAAAGTCTATTACGGTTGCAACAGAAAGGAGATCCTATTGACCATTGATCTCTGGTTTCTTGAACACTTTCTTTCAATAATACACCACACGCAATGTTCCTTGAAGCTTGCACGAAGAAGTTTAACTCCAATGGCAGGAACCAGCACAGACGTAGAACGTGTGTCAAGCAATCCCTTCCATACACCTTTTCCATTACTTTCGTTTATAGAGGAATTAGCAACTTCTGATATCGCAGTGAACACACTGATGGACGTGGCGGTGGTTACTTTCCCTGGCTGATACGATGGCTTTCCTGAGGCAGATAGATCTTTCTTTGCATTCACGAGTTCAACATCTTGGCCAGCGATCTCCTCCGGTAAGAATGCTCTGGATTTCACTCCTTGTCTGGTACTGATTTTCCAATGTCTTCGATTTCGGGTATCTTTTATGTTTTAACTGTGTTTAATTTGGGATTTGTCTTGTGTTTAATTTTTTTTCTTTTACTCATGATTTCTCACACAGCGTTTCTGATGCACCACTATTTCGTGGTACATCTTGTGCTTAATTGAGTGGATTTTATCCACTATTCTCACACTTATTTATAGAATCCACATGATTTTACAATTTCTTTCCAATTTTGTTCTATGATTGAAAACTTGCTTCCTAAGCCTTTAAATTGTGTATTTTTAATGTCCTTCTATACCATTCGATACCGTGATCTGTGCGTTAAGTGTTTTCAAGATTTATAGGGCAGAAATGGCTTAGAGGATGAAGAAGAAGCTTGCATAAATAGAAAGAGCACAAGAATTGAAGGAGATAGACAGTAAGGAGCAGCGCGTGCGCGTACCTGATGTGTGTGCGTGACTTGGAGATCGCACGGCGACAAGTGCGCGTGCCTGACGCATACGCGTGACACGCGAAGATGACCAGCGATGCGTACGCGTGACTGACGCGTACGCGTGACATGCGCCACGTGTAGAAAGCACAGAAAATGCTGGGGGCAATTTTGGGCCGAGTTTTGACCTAGTTTTTGACCCAGAAACACAGACTAGAGCCAGGGGATAGCAGAGACCCAACACACATTCACACAGACTCTCATTCATTAGTTTTAGTTTTAGTTTTGGGAACCTTGGAGAGAAAATCACTACTTCCTCTATGGTTCTTCACATTCATAGTTTTAGAGTTTTATGCTTTTGATTTGGATATTGAGAAGAGTTACTACCTTCGTTGAAGTTTCCATTATTCTAGTTTGTTTCCTTATTCCTTACTCTTTTATTGCCCATTAACTCCGTTCAGATACATATGTTTATGATTTTGGGATTTATTAATGCAAAGTACTATTTTTACCTTTAATTAATCTTTAATTATAATTTTATTTAATTTATCATGTCTTCTTCTTATTCCCCTTATATGTCTGTGAACGTAGTATTTATGTCAATTGAGTAGATTCCCAACTTGACTTGGGAGTTGATAAGAGGAGAACCTTAAGTTGTGAATACTCAAGTGTTAATTTTAATGGGAAGTTGTTGACTGACTCTCTAGTCTCTGACTCTAATCCTTCCTTAGGAGAGGATTAGGAATTGAAGATATAGTTGGTCAGTTAGTTACTTGACTTTCCTTTATTCAGAAAGGGTAACTAAGTAGAACAACAACCTCTAACTATTACACTTGGGAACATCCAACAAGGATAGAACTTCCGATTAATCTTCTCCTGGTCAAGGCTTTCATTTTGATTATATAAATTCTCTCGTTAATTTTCATTACTCTAATTTACAATTATTTTCTTTTCCGTTCTTCAACTCTTAAAATTTCTTGGAAAACCTCTGATCAATAAAATAGCACTCTTTTGTCAACTCGTTGGGAGACGACCTGGGATTCATACTCCCAGTATTTTATTCTTATATTGTGACAAACCCCTTTTACATTGATACGCGGAATCTTTGTTGGTTAAGAACTATACTCGCAACGTCAGTTCATTATAAATTCTTAATCGACAATTTTCCGCACGTCAATTTTTGGCGCCATTGCCGGGGAGTTGCAACAGTGTGCTAAGTTATTGAATAGTGTAAATATTTTTATTTTCATATTTATATATTTTATTTTTATTTTTATTATTATGAGCTGTATGTTTTTTTCATTGAATGACGCGTTCACTACCTGATCCGAGCTTAGCCGCGTTTGATCCGGAAATTGAAAGAACTCTTTCACGTATAAGGCGAGCTCGGCATCCTTTAGCCTCGGAGGGTGGTGAAGTGGTTACTACCAATTCACCAGTCTTATCTGAGGATGAATCTGAAGCGTCATTTAAGGGAGAAACAAGCTCCTCTTCTACTGACTCTGCTGATTTACGCGCATATAACATGGCAGCACCCAGGAGGGTTACTCTCCAGGAAGCAGGAGCCCCGGACTTGACACTGCCTCCTTTCCAAGCGCGTCATCCAAATCTGGGTGCAGATATTGAACTGAAAACTGGGCTACTCAATCTATTGCCTAAGTTTTATGGCTTTCCTGCTCAAGAAACTCTCAAACACCTCAGAGATTTTCAGACAGCCTGCTCCACTATTAGGCGTCATGGTACGGATGAGACTACTATTCTGCTATCCACCTTCCTATTTTCCCTTGAGAGAAAGGCGAGGGAGTGGTACTACACTCAACCTGAAGCATATGTTACTAACTGGGATATGCTCAGGAGAGAATTCTTAGAGAAATACTTTCCAGCTGAAGTGACTGATAGACTGAGGAAAGAAATTTCCTGCATTATTCAAGGCGATTCAGAGACTCCGTATGAGTATTGAGAGCACTTCAAGAACCTCCTAGACACTTATCCCTACCACATGATTGACAAACAGGTGTTGATCAGCTACTTCACACAAGGCATGAAGCCTCAGGACAAGACTATATTAGATGGTACGAGTAATGGTTCTCTGAAAAAGTATAAGATCTCGAATGAAGCGTGACAACTGATCACCGACCTAGCTGAGTCTACTCGGAATCACAGGCATAGAAACAACCATCCCAAGACTATTACAGAAGTTTCCTCTAGCAGTGAGAATACTACTCTCACACAAACACTATGTGAGATGACCAACTTACTGAAGCAGATACATCTGCATCAACAACAACCTCAGCTTCCCCCATCACAACAGAGTCAATAGTTGGTTCCTCAAAGAGTATGCAGAATATGTGCTATGATTATACTCATTACACTGATGAGTGTCCGCAGCTCCAACAAGAAGATAACACCTTGGCAGCTACTCATAATTTCTATGATCGCCCGAATCAAGGATACTATCAACAAGGTGGCAATTACAACCAAGGTGGAAACTACAATCAAGGTTGGCAAGACAACTCCAACCAGGGATGGAGAGATAATTCCAACCAGGGATGGAGAGATAATTCCAACCAAGGATGGAGGGACAACTACAATAGAGGAGGCAGAGATAACAATGGAAATCAGAGGTGGAACAACAATAACAACAACAGACAGCAGAACCAAAACTAGCCTTACAGGGCACCGCACCAAAGGCAATCCCAAGTGCCTCAGAATAACCAAATAGCAGGCCCCTCAGATCACTTACCCCCATTCCTCTTCTAATGATGAGATGCTTCGCACTATGACACAAGGACACCAAGACATTCAGAATATAATTAACTCCTCCATAAATGGTCTTAGTTCCACAATACAAGCTCTCATCTCCTGGATGGATTCACTAATCACCTCCAACAATCAACCTTCAAGCTCCGGTGCAATTCCTTTTCAACCCTTACCCAACCCCAAAGGTGGCATCAATGCCATCACTTTGAGGTCCGGAACCACACTGTACGGGAGGAGTCATGAAGAGCCAAGCTCAAAGGAAAACATTCAAGTTGAAGATGCTGTTGAGGTAGCAGATGCTGAAGAGGAGGATGAAGTACATGACATGGTTGAAGAAGAAGCAACCCAACCAGAGAATAGCGCACCAAGGGAAGCTGAAGCTACAAGAGACGCCATCCCTATCCCCTTTCCACACCTTGCTAGGAAGCCCATAAAGCAGATGGAGCTAGACCCCAAATGGTAGAAATATTCAAAAAGATTGAGGTAACAATTCCCCTTTTTGATGCCATTCAGCAAGTACCTAAATATGCTAAGTTTCTAAAAGATTTGTGCATGCATAAAGATAAAATAAATGACTTAGAAACTATTCCTCTAGGTAGCTCTATTTATACTTTAATGGGTGCCATACCGGAAAAATGTGGGGATCCAGGGCCATGTATGGTTATGTGTACCATTGTGGGTGTAACATTTTCTGACTGCATGTGTGATTTAGGCGTGTGTGTGAGTATTATGCCATTACCTGTATTTGAAGCTTTGAGGCTCCCTCCCTTAAAAAGGTCGGCAGCTCGTTTTGTTTTGGCAGATAAAAGTATAATCACGGTGGTTGGAATTGCTGAGGACGTGCTCATGAGCATCAAGGGGCTGACATTCCCTGTTGACTTTTACATCTCGGAGATGCCCCCTAATGATTCAGGAAGACCATCATCCATCCTACTTGGAAGACCATTTCTGAAAAATTCAAAGTTTAAGTTGGATGCCTTCTTAGGGACTTACTCCTTTGAGATAGATGGTCGAGCAGTGAGCTTCAACCTGGATGAAGCTATCAAGTACCCACCGGAAGATCACTCCATCTTCCAATGCGACATTATTGATGAAACCGTGATGAAAGTCCACCGGGAAGAAGTAGGAGAGATGACCATAGAGCAAGATGCAAGTATGGGAAAATCCTCTAAGCTTACTGAACATAACTTGCCCCAACCAATGGCTCCAGAAGATCAAGTGCCTAACCATAAGCAGAAATTGGAGTTAAAGCCCCTTCCACCCCACCTCAAGTATGCTTACCTTGAGGATAATCAGAAGCTCCTAGTTATCATTGTAAGAGAACTCACATCCCAACAGGAGGAGCAGTTGCTTAGTGTAATGAGAAGACACAAGAAAGCAATTGGGTGGAGCTTGACGGATATAGTAGGCATCAGCCCCCAAGTCTATGAACACCAGATATTTTTAGAAGTGGGTGCAAGGCTTGTCCGTCAACCTCAAAGGCAGCTTAACTCCACCATCTTGGAAGTTGTCAAGAAGGAAGTGACCAGACTACTTGAAGTAGACATCATCTACCACATCTCAGATAGCAAATGAGTCAGCCCAGTTGTTCTGAGGGTTACCTGAAACTGTAGGTCGATCTCGGACAAGATCTTCTATGTTGATCGGAACCGACGTGTCCGGCAGGTGTTCGGCGGTCGGAGCTGGTGTGTTGATACGTGAAAATTTAGATTTCACGTACAACCGGCAAGTATACCGGGTCGTATCAAGTAATAAAACTCACAAAGAGTGAGGTCGATCCCACGGAGATTGGTAGATTAAGCAACTTTAGTTAAATGGTAGATTTAGTCAAGCAAACGTAGTTTTGATTTCATGAGCATTTTGATTTTTGGACATAATTGCAAGAATTTAAATGGCAAAGAATGTAAAGAACTAGAAGAGAGAAATAAAGTGAAAGTAATTAACGAAAACTTAAATTGCAAGAAACTTAAATGACATCAAAAGTAAATTGCATGAAAATAGAGTGCTGAATTCTAAAGAGCAAAAGAGTAAATAGCAAGAAATAAAGAAGCAGAATGTAAATGACAAGAATAATAAATTGCAAGAGTGTAGAAGGGAATTGGGCAATGGGTATTCAAGCACTAAGAGCAAAAGAAATGAGAATTAATGATAGAGAGAATCATTAGGGATCAGAGATGCTAGTTTTCATGAATTGATGTTAGTCAATCCTTCTCAATCATGGGTATAGATCCATGGCAAATGGGTAATTGAATCCCAATCTCTTGGTGATTCAATTTCTCTCAACATAACCAATTGCCACTCTCGTGATCTAATTGTTCATGAGAAGAGATGAAGCTCAAATCCAATCCAGCCACACAACTCCCATAATCTCAACCAAGGAGAGTTACATCTCACATACTAACCAAGGTGTATTGATTAAAGAAATCATGAAAGGATGAACTCTAAACTGAATTATGTGGCTCATTCCTCAAATTCACCACATAATTCATATAGATTAACCCCTCTCTCGATAGTGGTTGAATCTTTGAAGAACAAGAGTTCCCTCTTTAGATCAACCACTAGAATTGAGGAGGAAAAGATGAGTTCACCAATGCATTCCAACAAGCAGAGCTCTTCCCCCTAATGAAAGTGGGGTTTAGTGAGTCATAGCTCCAATTTCAACAACAATTTCCATAAACCAAAATTTAACTAAAATGCAAAGAAAGATGAAGAAGAATAAGGAAATGCTTAAAGCTTAAGAAATGAAGAAGAGAAGTTCCAAGAAGAACCAAAAATGCTCTCCGGGTATCCTCCCGGAAGTACTAAAGAGTTCTCAAAAATAAAAGTGCTAAGAGTCTAAAAATTCTAAGTGTCAAAAAGTCCCTTCAAAGTACAAACTCAATCTCTTTTTATACTAGTCCCAAAACTCTTTCAAAGATCTTGAATTGGGTTAGCAATATGGGCTTCCTCTTTGTTGAATTCTTGGCTCAATTGGAAGAAGTGTTGCTAGACTTGGAAAGGAAGAGTTCATTCATCATGCTTCTGGCCCATTGGCTTGGCGTTTTTGTCAATAACGCTGGCCTTAATGCACGTTGGCAACGTGCATCACAATTTCCTGGAAGTGAAGTTTGAGACTTGGGCGTTGCTAGCCCAAGTTGTTGCTAACAACTTGCTTTTCCTCTTCTTGGCTCTACTTTCATGCTAAATGTAGCCCAGAATTTGAGTGTCAACCTTCTGCTTCAATATGGACTATTATACATCATTGGAAAGCTCTTGATGTCTATTTTCCAATGCCACTGGAATCACCTCAATTGGACTTTCCTAGCTCAAGTTATGCTTCCTCAAAGAAGGTAAGGTTAAGCTGCCAAGTTGTTGCCAAAAACGCACCTTCACTCCCAAGTTGGCAACGTGCCCGTGCCTAACCTCCCAAGGCAGGGACTTGGGGCTGGCGTTGTTGCAAAACACGCCCCCTTGCTAGCACGTTGGCAACGTGCTCGTGCCCCCCTCCAGGGCTCATCTCTAGCCTTCTTGAATTTCAACTTCATGTTCTTGTTTTTAGGGCCTAAAGATGACTCTGGTTTGGCTTCAATTTTGTGCTCCACCATAGACTATTATATATGGTTGGAAAGCTCTGAATGTTAGCTTTCCAACGCAACTAGAAGCACTCAATTTGGATCTCTGTAGCTCAAGATATCTTCCATTGAAGGGGACATGGTCAGGCTGCCTTGTTGGAGTTGTTGTGGATAACGCCCCTATATTCCAAGTTAGCAACGTGCTGCCTCTATTCTTCACCATCCAAAGCTTCCTGGCGTTGTTGCCAAACACGCCAATGCTTTCTTGAGTTGGCAACGTGCTCGATGCTCTTTCCTAGCTCCAGACATTGCTTCCCACGTTGCCATTGAACACGCCCATAGAAGCTGGCGTTGGCAACGTGCTCGAGCCCTTCCTGGTGTTGGCAACTTGGTTGGCAACCTTTCCTGGCGTTGGCAACTTGGTTGGCAGCCTTGCTTGGCGTTGGCAACGTGGTTGGTAGCCTTGCTTGGCGTTGGCAACGTGGTTGGTAGCCTTGGTTGGCGTTGGCAACGTGGTTGGTAGCCTTGCTTGGCGTTGGCAACGTGGTTGGTAGCCTTGCTTGGCGTTGGCAACTTGGCTGGCACCCAAGACTTGGTGCCTAGCCAAGCAACCACTCCTGGCGTTGCCTTAGAATACGCTCATGGTTCCTAGCTCAACAACGTGCTCGAGCTCCCCTTTTGGTGCCAAAGTTGCTTGCTACGTTGCCAAGGAACACGCCTTCATAACTTGGCGTTGGCAACGCCAGCTTCTTCTTCTCTTGGGCCAAGCCTTGTGTGCGTTGTCAAGGAACACTTCTTCTCTTCAGCACGTTGGCAACGTGCTCGAGCCTTCCTCAAGGCTCCATATTTGCTTCCTGGCGTTGCCTTGAAACACGCCAATGATAGTGGCGTTGGCAACGTGGTTGAGCTCCAAAACTTGGTGCCAAAGTTGCTTGCTACGTTGCCAAGGAACACGCCTTCATAACTTGGCGTTGGCAACGTGCACCTCCCTTTCCTGGGCCAAGTCTTGCTTGTGTGGCGTTGCCTAGGGACACGCCTATGGTTCCTGGCGTTGGCAACGCCCTCGAGCTCCTCTTCAAGGCTCCATTTGTTGCTTGGCGTTGCCTTGAATAACGCCTATGGTTCCTGGCGTTGGCAACGCCAGCTTCTCTTCCTCCAGGGCCAAGCTTGCTTGTGTGGCGTTGCCAATGAACACGCCAATGCATTCCAAGTTAGTAACGTGCTCGTGCCTTCCAAGGTTGCCAAGCTTGCTTCACAAATTGGCGTTGGCAACGCCCTTCTAGAGTTGGCAACGCCCAAATTTGCTTCTCCAGGGCTGCCTGGCGTTGCCTTCAACAACGCCCCCTTTCTTCAAGTTGGCAACGCCAACTTTTGTTCTTCAAGGTTGCCTGGCGTTGTCCTCAACAACGCACCCTATTCCCAAGTTGGCAACGCCAACTTTTCTTCTTCTTGCCCAGCTTGCATCATTCTTGATTCCATGCTTCCTTGTTTCATCACCTATCATCAACAAAGGAAATAGCTTCAAAGTCTTACCAATTCATGCAATAAATTTCATGAGATTCATTCATACTCATTCATGTATATATTCTTTAAATCATTTGCATGAATTTGGCTAGAATCAACATGTTCCTTGGTATTCTCATGCATGAAGATAAAACTCATAAAAGGACTTGTTTATTTAGAGAAAATGAGTGAAATTAAGCTAAAACCAACTAAACTAACTAGCTAATATAACAAATATGCAATTGCATCACAACACCAAACTTAAAGTGTTGCTTGTCCTCAAGCAAAATATAAAAACTTTGTCACAAGAATCTAAGATGTAAGACTTGAATGTTCTACCAGAGAGTAATTTTTCATTGAGCATGTCATCCTCACTTGTGTGATCATCAATTTATTGTAATTGAACACGGCTACTCAACTCTCTCAATTAAAATGCTTGCTTCAATACTAAATTGGTTAACTTCACTAGACCTTTTCTATACCATAGCACATGACCCTTGAACCATTCTTTACTTGATGCTTTTCTTTCTTCTTTTTTTTTTTTTTATTTTTTATATTCCCCTTTTTTTTCATTTCAAATGAGCTCGAAATCTTGTCTTAAGGCGGCTCTTTAGCATAAGCTTTCAATCAACAATCCCAAACCAGTTGGTTCAAGTTGTTAAGTGTTGAGACACTCTTAAAGATTTACTAACTCAAGCCTCTCTCCTTAACACATTCAATCACAGGCATATAACATTGAAATTTTGTTTGGATAGTGGTGTCCAACACCTCTTTGGGTTGCTAAATGTTCTGTTATAGAGCTACTCTTGATTGTGGGTTTTCAATCGATAATCCCGAGTTAGTTAACTCAAGTTATCGGGTGATGAAGCACCCCTCGGATTTACTAGCCCAAGTATGTCTCTTAACATCAATCACCACAGACACATATCCAAATCTTGTCATTGATGCCTAGCCTTTCATTTTTTGTACTCTATTTTCTTTATTGTCAAGGTTATTTGTGCTTTTACTTATAAAGTCTTTGTGATCCTCAACCAAACTAGTCTTGTATAGGCAAGCATTCTTTTGAGCTCATTGAGCCTTGACTCTTTCACAATAAATGCATGTATGCCAGCACTTTTCTCATGGGACAACATGATTCTTTTTAAGCTAGAATTCTCTCTGTTCTTGCTCAAACTACATCTTTTATTCCATTGACAAGTAAAAGTACTCAAGACAAGCAACCATTCCAAATCTGTAAGTGGTGATGCATGGAATGGGCAACATAAAGGAAAATGCTTCAAAAAGACAATGCAAAAGAAAATGCATCCTAGAAGGTATACCATATTTCAGACATACATCTTCTTTATTTGTTAAAGCATAAAGAAAAACAAAGGAACTTCACCACCTTTAGTCTTCATGTCCCTTTTTCTTTGCTTGATTCTCCTTGCTTTCCCTTGCCCTTTGGGTCTTCTTTTTTTTCTTTCTCAGCTCTCCTTGTTGTTTCGTTGTTGAGTCCCCCTTTGGATCTTCTTTCTTTTTCCTTCTTAGTTCTCCTTGTTGTTTTGTTGCTGAATCCCCCTCTTCTCTTTGCCATACTCCTGTGCTTATCATTGTTTCCTTTAGCCTCTGTTGATTAAATCTCACCCTTGCAAGTTCCTGCTCTTCAAATATCTTGCGAGCTTCATTAAAGGTTTTAATTTGTGGGTTGAGTAATGGGGGTGTGGAACAGAGGTAACTGAGCTTTTCTTGGGTGCATATATCATAGTCAAGTCTGTCCTTATGCCTGGCTTCCCTGAACATTCTGCTTTCATTGAACTCTTTGTGAAATGTATCATGTCTAGCATCCAACCTATGGAGAAGCTCTCTTTGTTGAGCTTGCTCTTTCCTTAGTTGAGCTTGTTCTTGTATTACTTTCTCCATGGCTTTTTCATGTTCCACAGTTGAATTGTTGATGGCTTCCTTCATCTTGGCATATTGTTCTTGTTGTAATTCCATCATGTGTGTTTGGTATTCATTTTGTTGGTTCATCCATTGAACTTGAATCCCTCTTTGTTGATCCATCAATTGCCAAAGGTCCCTTTGTTGTTGAGCTTGTTCCTCTTGGCTTCTTTGAATTTGTGAGTATTGCCCAGAAATTCCCTCCAAGGCGGCTTGGAGTTGATTCATGTTCAAGGTGTGGGATTCATCCATTTCTTGAGGCTCCTCCTCTTGTCTTACTTCTTTCCTTTTCTTCCTTCTTGCTAAAGGTTGCCTTTCCAATTGGATTGTGGTGATAAATTCCAACCTTTCTCGGGTGAGAGGCTTTCCAATAGAGACCACATCAGTTTCTTCAAATTCTTTCAAAGGCACTCCAGATTCTTCACATAGGCGCAGAATAGTGCTAGGATATCCTAGCCAGCTGTCCTGTTTGACCTTTTGAGCTATGTCAATGATGTTCTTGGCTATAATGTCTCCAACATTGATTTCCCCTCCTTTCATTATGCAATGGATCATTATTGCTCTATTCACCGTTACCTCAGAATTATTTGAAGTGGAGATCAATGATCTCCTCACTATGTCATGCCATCCTTTTGCTTGAGGTATGAGATCACCTCTCCGAAGTTTGAGTGGTTGTCCATGTGAATCAAACACCCAATCCGTGCCTACCCTGCATAAGTCGCTCACCACATCCATGTATTTTGGGTCATTTTCAACCCTTTCTTCATAGCTAGCTCGTTTGAACTGTTTTTGCTTGACCTTTAGCACCCTGTTGATGGTGTCCGGGCTAAAATCAACAGTCACACCTCTTACATAACTCATGTATGGTTCTTCATCATCAAATTCTCTTATCACATTAGTGTAGAACTCATGGATGAGAAGCATGCTCACTTCTTGAGGTTGGTCACAGAGAAGCTCCCATCCCCTTTTTCTGATTATTTTTTGTATCTCAGGGTATTCATCTTTCTTTAGCTTGAAAGGTAACTCCGGAACAACATCTTTGCTTGACATCCAACTAAAGATGCGCTCATTGTGTTTGGATTTGAATCTTCTTTCATCAAAGGTGTTTTGTCCTTCATCTTCTCTCCTACCCCTTGATGATGAGGCCATTGAGATTCACTTGCAAGGGTTGAATCTCCCCAACACCAAACTTAGGTGAATGCTTGTCCTCAAGCAAAAAGAAAGTGGTTGTGAATGGGAGAGATATATGACAACAATGTGGCTTAGGCAAGCTAGAAAATGATGGTGAGGGGGGGTGGAGTGTTTCGGTTATGTGAGGAGATGTAGTGCTTCATGAGTTTTGTTGGGTAAAGATTAGGCCTAAGGCAAGAATATGGGAAACATGGAATGAGTTGGAGGTGGAGTGTGACTTCGGGTGATGAAATGGGGTTATGGGGGTAGAAGGATGAGTGAGGAAAAGTGAAGTTTGATGAATATGGTTGAAGTATTTAAAGTGAAATTTGGTGGGGATGCATGGTTCTAGTGGTTTCCGTGGTGAGATGCTCGGTCATAGCATGGGGAGCATACTTCCTTGTGCCCAATGCATGTTGAGTTGTTTTTCCCCATGCACAAAGTTCAAGACTCATGTGACTCCAATGCATCCGTGATCTCACTTCCAAGATTCTCCATCACTTCTTTCTTTCTTTCCTGCAACAAAATTCCAAAAGCTTGAGATTCTTAAAGTGACATTACTAGCTAACAACTTATGATGATATTCCTATGCAAAATTGACTAAGCAAAAAAAAGACACCAAACTTAGTTTGTGACTAAGTGTTCTATGGAATTAATTCCAAAGTTATGTGCTATTTCAACGTTTTTTTTTTTATATATATATAACTAAAATAGATGACTGTACTTTCATAGTCTAGCATTTTCGTGTATGTATGGACACCAAACTTTGTTTGTGGCTAAGTGTTGTAGAATACACTTTTGCCATTACTTCAAGATTGGCCACACCAAACTTAGTGCCTTGCATACACCATATACTAGTCTACTTAATCATTATTGATTACTAAAGTATGAAAATAAAAGACTCCCTGTGCATGGGTTGCCTCCCATGAAGCGCTTGTTTATTGTCCTTAGCTTGACAATGCAACTTCCTTGCTTATGTTAGCATTTGCACACTTTCTTCCTTGCTCCAGGGGCCACCAAAATAGTGCTTCACCCTATGTCCATTAGCTGTGAAGGTTTGTTTTGAGGCTTCATCAAGTAATTCGACATAGCCATGAGGTGATACTTTGGTGATGGTGTATGGACCAGTCCATCTAGACCTCAGCTTCCCAGGGAAGATCTTCAATCTTGAATTGAATAACAACACCTTTTGGCCTGGTTCGAATGTTCTTTGGGAGATCCTCTTATCATGCCATCTCTTTGCTCTCTCTTTATATATCCTGGCATTTTCATATGCCTCCAATCTGAACTCCTCCAGTTCATTGAGTTGTAGCAACCTCTTCTCTCCTGCTGCTTGAGCATCTAAATTCAGAAGTTTGGTGGCCCAGAAGGCCTTATGTTCAAGCTCCACAGGGAGGTGGCATGCCTTTCCATACACCAGCTGAAATGGAGATTTTCTTATGGGTGTCTTGAAGGCTTTCCTGTATGCCCAAAGTGCATCATCCAGCTTTCTAACCCAATCCTTTCTTGTTGTTCCCACAGTTTTCTCCAAGATCCTTTTTAGCTCTCTGTTGGCAAGTTCAGCTTGCCCATTGGTTTGTGGGTGATATGGGGTAGCTACTTTGTGAGTAACACCATATTTGTGGAGTAAAGAGTTTAGTTGCTTGTTGCAGAAGTGGCTTCCCCCATCACTTATGAGTCCTTTGGGCACTCCAAATCTGGTGAAGATGTTCTTCTTGAGGAATTGCAAGACCACGTTGGTATCACATGTGGTGGTGGCTATTGCTTCTACCCATTTGGAGACATACTCTACTGCTACCAAAATGTATTTGAATGTGTAAGATGGAGGAAAAGGTCCCATGAAGTCTATTCCCCACAGATCAAAGAGTTCCACTTCCAAAATGAACTTTTGAGGCATCTCATTTTTCTTTGACAAACCCCCTGTTCTTTGACATTCATTGCATTGACTCACAAACTCTCTAGCATCCTTGAAGATTGAAGGCCAGTAGAAACCACTTTGAAGGACCTTTGCAGCTGTTCTTTCCGCTCCAAAATGACCACCATAGCTAGAGTTGTGACAATGCCATAGTATGTCCTTCATTTCTCCTTCTGACACACATCTTCTTATCATTCCATCTGGGCATCTTTTGAACAAGAATGGTTCATCCCAGAAGAAGAACTTAGCCTCATGTAGCAGCTTCTTGACTTGTTGTTTTGTATACTCTTGTGGAATGATTCTCACCGCCTTGTAGTTGGCCATATCTGCAAACCAAGGGACATGTTGGATTTGCAAGAGATGTTCATCTGGAAATTCTTCATTTATTGATGGAAGGTTGTCTTGACATGTATCTTGTGGTACCCTTGATAAGTGATCAGCAACTTGATTTTCATTGCCCTTTCTATCTTTTATCTCAATGTCAAACTCTTGTAGGAGTAGCACCCATCTGATTAGCCTTGGTTTGGCATCCTGTTTTGACATAAGATACTTAAGGGCAGCATGGTCAGTATACACTAAGACTTTAGATCCAATCAAATATTGTCTAAACTTATCAAAAGCATATACCACAGCTAGTAGCTCTTTCTCTGTTGTGGTGTAGTTTTTTTGAGCTTCATTCAATACCTTACTTGCATAGTAGATAACATGAAGCTTCTTTTCCTTCCTCTGCCCCAACACAGCACCAATTGCAAGGTTACTTGCATCACACATGAGTTCAAAAGGTAGTCCCCAACATGGGGGTGTGATGATTGGTGCTGTGGTGAGCTTAGTCTTTAGAGTTTCAAAAGCATGTTTGCATTCATCATCAAAGATAAAAGGATTGTCTGCCACCAGCAAATTGCTTAGTGGCTTTGCTATTTTGGAAAAATCTTTGATGAATCTCCTATAGAATCCAGCATGCCCTAAGAAACTTCTAACGGCTTTCACACTAGTTGGCAAAGGAAGTTTTTCTATAATTTCTACTTTTGCCTTGTCAACTTCTATACCCTTTCTTGAAATTTTATGACCAAGAACAATGCCTTCGGGTACCATGAAATGGAATTTCTCCCAATTCAAAACTAAATTGGTTTCTTGGCACCTTTTCAAGACTAAGGTAAGATGGTGCAAGCAAGTATTGAAGGAATCACCAAAAACAGAGAAATCATCCATAAAGACTTCAATAAATTTTTCTACCATGTCTGAGAAGATTGATAGCATGCACCTTTGAAAGGTAGCTGGAGCATTACACAGTCCAAATGGCATTCTCCTGTATGCAAAGACTCCAAAGGGACAAGTAAAGGAAGTCTTCTCTTGATCCATGGGGTCAACCACTATCTGGTTATACCCAGAATATCCATCAAGAAAACAATAATAGGCATGGCCAGCCAACCTTTCAAGCATCTGATCAATGAAAGGGAGAGGAAAGTGATCATTTCGTGTGGCATCATTCAGCCTCCTATAGTCTATGCACATTCTCCACCCTGTCACTGTTCGTGTTGGAATAAGCTCATTCTTCTCATTAACAATAACAGTCATCCCCCCTTTCTTAGGTACTACTTGCACTGGACTGACCCATGGGCTGTCAGATATAGGGTAAATGATCCCAGCTTTACACAACTTCAAGACTTCCTTTTGAACAACCTCCTTCATTGTGGGATTCAATCTTCTTTGGGGTTGCACCACTGGTTTGGAATTCTCCTCTAGAAGTATCTTGTGCATGCATATGGCAGGGCTTATGCCTTTCAAGTCATCAATGGTCCATCCCAATGCCTCTTTGTAAGTTTTCAACACTACAAGGAGCTTTTCTTCTTCCTCTGCATTCAATGTGGAATTGATGATCACTGGGAAGCTATCCTTCTCACCAAGGAATGCATATTTAAGATGAGGGGGTAGTGGTTTCAACTCTTGTTGTGGTGCCTCTTCTTTCGTAGCTTCACTTGGTTCCTTTGATGCTTCCAATTTGTTCCCTTCTTGTCCCTTGATGTCATGGACTTCCTCTTGTTTCATTTGATGGTTTGTGTCAAGCACTTCTTCAACCAAAGAATCTACTACATCAATCCTCATGCAATTTTCTTTCTCAACAGGGTGTTGCATTGCTTTGAAGACATTTATGGTCATTTGCTCATCATGCACTCTGAAAATCATCTCTCCCTTTTCCACATCAATGATTGTTCTAGCTGTAGCCAAGAAGGGTCTACCAAGAATAACTGAATTATTTCCCTCTTCATCCATGTCTAGGACCACAAAATCAGCTGGGAATATGAAGTTTCCCACCTTCACCAAGAGGTTCTCAACTACTCCATTTGGTATTTTGATGGATCTGTCAGCAAGTTGGAGTGACATCCTTGTGGGTTTAAGCTCTTCAATCATCATTTTCTTCATCATAGTAAAAGGCATTAGGTTAATGCTTGCTCCAAGGTCACAAAGTGATTTGTCAACGGCCATGCTCCCAATCGTGCAGGGTATGAGGAAGCTGCCAGGGTCTTTGAGTTTTGGAGGTAGCCCCTTTTGAATGATGGCACTACACTCTTGATTGAGAATCACCGTTTCTTTTTCTTGCCAACTTCTCTTCTTGGTAATCAATTCCTTAAGAAACTTTGCATATAATGGCATCTGTTCCAGAGCTTCTGCCAATGGGATGTTGATTTCAAGTTTCTTGAAGATTTCTAAGAACCTTGGGAATTGTTGGTCCTTTGCTCCTTTGTGTATCCTAGTTGGGTACGGCAGCTTGGGTACATAGGCTTTTACTCCTTCATTTTTGTTTTCTTGTTGTGGATTCACATTCTCCTTGCTATCATGGTTGCTTCCTTGACTGGGTGGTTTGCCTTGTGGCTTGACAACCTCTTTGCCTTTGTTAGATGTTGAAGCCTTTTCTTCATCTTGCCTTTCCACATGAATTTCCACTGTGTCTTGCTCTTTGGGTTTTATTGCTTCTTTATTCGAACTTTCACCAACTACCTTGCCACTCCTTAACTGCAGAGCTTTACATTCTTCTCTTGGGTTGGGTATTGTATCACTTGGGAGAACATTGGTTGGTCGCTCTGCTTGTTTGGCTAATTGTCCCACTTGTCTCTCAATATTCTTCATGGTGACCTCATGTTCCTTTTGTCCCTTGGCTAAGGCTTGAGTGGTTTGAGCGAGTGCTTGCAAGGTTGCTTCAAGACTTGCAATTCTGGTCTCATGATGGTCAATTGGGGATATGATGGGGGTTGATTGTTGTTGGAAGTTGTTGGGTGGATTAGTGTGGTAATTCTGTGTGTTGGATGTTGGTGCAGGGAAGTTGTTTTGGTGAGTTTGTGAGTTATTATGAGGGTGTTGATATGTGTTTTGTGTTTTTCTATATTGGTTAGTGTTGGTGGCATGGTGATTTTGGTTATTTGTGTTGCGGGTGTGGTTGTGGTTGTTGTTCTTTTGCCAATGGTTTTCACCCCACCTTAGATTGGGGTGATTTTTCCAAGAGGAGTTGTAGGTATCACCATGAAATTCATCCTGAGAATTTGAAGTATTTTGCATGTATTGAACTTGTTCTTATGGCTGTTCAACAGTGGTCCCTTCACCTTGGCTCCATTCAAGTGATGGTTGATTTGTTGTGTTCACTGATGCTAGCTGAAAACCATCCATTCTCTTTGTTATCATCTCCATTTGTTGTTGGATTTGTTGGTGCATTAACTTATTTTGTGCCAAGATAGCATCAACACCTTCAAGCTCCATTACACCTTTCTTTGGGGCCGGGTTATGTTGCCTCTCTGATGAGTAATAATACTGATTGTTTGCCACAATCTCAATGAGGTCTTGAGCCTCCTCGGCAGTTTTCATCATGTTGAGTGATCCTCCTGATGAGTAGTCTAGCCCCTTCCTTGCTTCTAAGCTTAAACCTTCATAGAAGTTTTGGAGTTTGACCCAGTCACTAAACATATCAGGTGGACATCTTCTCATTAGTGCCTTATATCTTTCCCAGGCTTCATACAATGACTCCCCTTCCATTTGCCTGAAAGTTTGTACCTCTGTCTTCAACTTGATGATTCTTTGAGGTGGGTAAAACTTTGCTAGAAATCTGCCCATCACATCATTCCAATTGTTGAGGCTTTCCTTGGGGAATGACTCTAGCCATTGAGTGGCCTTGTCCCTCAAAGAGAATGGAAATAGTAGCAGTTTGTAGACATCTGGATGCACTCCATTCGTCTTTACTGTATTGCATATCCTCAGAAAAACAGATAGATGTTGATTTGGGTCTTCAAGAGGTCCTCCCCCATAAGAGCAGTTGTTCTGTACCAAAGTGATAAGCTGAGGTTTCAACTCAAAGTTATGGGCATGGACATTTGGTGTAGCAATACTGCTCCCACAATGTCTTGGATCAGGGATAGTATATGAAGATAACACCCTTCTAGGTGGTCCATCATTGTTGTTGACCCCTCCAGGAGGATTGTGCATCTCTTCCTCCATGACTTGATCTTCTCCCTCTGACTCCTCTTCACCAACTATTCCCTTTCCTCTTTCTGCTCTTCTTCTCCTTCGGAGGGTTCTCTCGTCCTTAGTATTAAGTCTATTAGCTCCTGACATACACAAACAAAACCAAAATCACAAGTGAAATACTCTAGAACTAGAGTGGAATTGGAGTTAGTGAAACAAAGTATCAAACAGTTAGTGGGCTTAACAAAAACACTAAAAAAAAAAATGCTTAATCTAAACCACCTTTCACTTAATCATTGTCAATCTTTTCCAATCCCCGGCAACGGCGCCAAAAACTTGATACGTGAAAATTTAGATTTCACGTACAACCGGCAAGTATACCGGGTCGTATCAAGTAATAAAACTCACAAAGAGTGAGGTCGATCCCACGGAGATTGGTAGATTAAGCAACTTTAGTTAAATGGTAGATTTAGTCAAGCAAACGTAGTTTTGATTTCATGAGCATTTTGATTTTTGGACATAATTGCAAGAATTTAAATGGCAAAGAATGTAAAGAACTAGAAGAGAGAAATAAAGTGAAAGTAATTAACGGAAACTTAAATTGCAAGAAACTTAAATGACATCAAAAGTAAATTGCATGAAAATAGAGTGCTGAATTCTAAAGAGCAAAAGAGTAAATAACAAGAAATAAAGAAGCAGAATGTAAATGACAAGAATAATAAATTGCAAGAGTGTAGAAGGGAATTGGGCAATGGGTATTCAAGCACTAAGAGCAAAAGAAATGAGAATTAATGATAGAGAGAATCATTAGGGATCAGAGATGCTAGTTTTCATGAATTGATGTTAGTCAAATCCTTCTCAATCATGGGTATAGATCCATGGCAAATGGGTAATTGAATCCCAATCTCTTGGTGATTCAATTTCTCTCAACATAACCAATTGCCACTCTCGTGATCTAATTGTTCATGAGAAGAGATGAAGCTCAAATCCAATCCAGCCACACAACTCCCATAATCTCAACCAAGGAGAGTTACATCTCACATACTAACCAAGGTGTATTGATTAAAGAAATCATGAAAGGATGAACTCTAAACTGAATTATGTGGCTCATTCCTCAAATTCACCACATAATTCATATAGATTAACCCCTCTCTCGATAGTGGTTGAATCTTTGAAGAACAAGAGTTCCCTCTTTAGATCAACCACTAGAATTGAGGAGGAAAAGATGAGTTCACCAATGCATTCCAACAAGCAGAGCTCTTCCCTCTAATGAAAGTGGGGTTTAGTGCGTCATAGCTCCAATTTCAACAACAATTGCCATAAACCAAAATTTAACTAAAATGCAAAGAAAGATGAAGAAGAATAAGGAAATGCTTAAAGCTTAAGAAATGAAGAAGAGAAGTTCCAAGAAGAACCAAAAATGCTCTCCGGGTATCCTCCCGGAAGTACTAAAGAGTTCTCAAAAATAAAAGTGCTAAGAGTCTAAAAATTCTAAGTGTCAAAAAGTCCCTTCAAAGTACAAACTCAATCTCTTTTTATACTAGTCCCAAAACTCTTTCAAAGATCTTGAATTGGGTTAGCAATATGGGCTTCCTCTTTGTTGAATTCTTGGCTCAATTGGAAGAAGTGTTGCTAGACTTGGAAAGGAAGAGTTCATTCATCATGCTTCTGGCCCATTGGCTTGGCGTTTTTGTTAATAACGCTGGCCTTAATGCACGTTGGCAACGTGCATCACAATTTCCTGGAAGTGAAGTTTGAGACTTGGGCGTTGCTAGCCCAAGTTGTTGCTAACAACTTGCTTTTCCTCTTCTTGGCTCTACTTTCATGCTAAATGTAGCCCAGAATTTGAGTGTCAACCTTCTGCTTCAATATGAACTATTATACATCATTGGAAAGCTCTTGATGTCTATTTTCCAATGCCACTGGAATCACCTCAATTGGACTTTCCTAGCTCAAGTTATGCTTCCTCAAAGAAGGTAAGGTTAAGCTGCCAAGTTGTTGCCAAAAACGCACCTTCACTCCCAAGTTGGCAACGTGCCCGTGCCTAACCTCCCAAGGCAGGGACTTGGGGCTGGCGTTGTTGCAAAACACGCCCCCTTGCTAGCACGTTGGCAACGTGCTCGTGCCCCCCTCCAGGGCTCATCTCTAGCCTTCTTGAATTTCAACTTCATGTTCTTGTTTTTAGGGCCTAAAGATGACTCTGGTTTGGCTTCAATTTTGTGCTCCACCATAGACTATTATATATGGTTGGAAAGCTCTGAATGTTATCTTTCCAACGCAACTGGAAGCACTCAATTTGGATCTCCGTAGCTCAAGATATCTTCCATTGAAGGGGACATGGTCAGGCTGCCTTGTTGGAGTTGTTGTGGATAACGCCCCTATATTCCAAGTTAGCAACGTGCTGCCTCTATTCTTCACCATCCAAAGCTTCCTGGCATTGTTGCCAAACACGCCAATGCTTTCTTGAGTTGGCAACGTGCTCGATGCTCTTTCCTAGCTCCAGACATTGCTTCCCACGTTGCCATTGAACACGCCCATAGAAGCTGGCGTTGGCAACGTGCTCGAGCCCTTCCTGGTGTTGGCAACTTGGTTGGCAACCTTTCCTGGCGTTGGCAACTTGGTTGGCAGCCTTGCTTGGCGTTGGCAACGTGGTTGGTAGCCTTGCTTGGCGTTGGCAACGTGGTTGGTAGCCTTGGTTGGCGTTGGCAACGTGGTTGGTAGCCTTGCTTGGCGTTGGCAACGTGGTTGGTAGCCTTGCTTGGCGTTGGCAACTTGGCTGGCACCCAAGACTTGGTGCCTAGCCAAGCAACCACTCCTGGCGTTGCCTTAGAATACGCCCATGGTTCCTAGCTCAACAACGTGCTCGAGCTCCCCTTTTGGTGCCAAAGTTGCTTGCTACGTTGCCAAGGAACACGCCTTCATAACTTGGCGTTGGCAACGCCAGCTTCTTCTTCTCTTGGGCCAAGCCTTGTGTGCGTTGTCAAGGAACACTTCTTCTCTTCAGCACGTTGGCAACGTGCTCGAGCCTTCCTCAAGGCTCCATATTTGCTTCCTGGCGTTGCCTTGAAACACGCCAATGATAGTGGCGTTGGCAACGTGGTTGAGCTCCAAAACTTGGTGCCAAAGTTGCTTGCTACGTTGCCAAGGAACACGCCTTCATAACTTGGCGTTGGCAACGTGCACCTCCCTTTCCTGGGCCAAGTCTTGCTTGTGTGGCGTTGCCTAGGGACACGCCTATGGTTCCTGGCGTTGGCAACGCCCTCGAGCTCCTCTTCAAGGCTCCATTTGTTGCTTGGCGTTGCCTTGAATAACGCCTATGGTTCCTGGCGTTGGCAACGCCAGCTTCTCTTCCTCCAGGGCCAAGCTTGCTTGTGTGGCGTTGCCAATGAACACGCCAATGCATTCCAAGTTAGTAACGTGCTCGTGCCTTCCAAGGTTGCCAAGCTTGCTTCACAAATTGGCGTTGGCAACGCCCTTCTAGAGTTGGCAACGCCCAAATTTGCTTCTCCAGGGCTCCCTGGCGTTGCCTTCAACAACGCCCCCTTTCTTCAAGTTGGCAACGCCAACTTTTGTTCTTCAAGGTTGCCTGGCGTTGTCCTCAACAACGCACCCTATTCCCAAGTTGGCAACGCCAACTTTTCTTCTTCTTGCCCAGCTTGCATCATTCTTGATTCCATGCTTCCTTGTTTCATCACCTATCATCAACAAAGGAAATAGCTTCAAAGTCTTACCAATTCATGCAATAAATTTCATGAGATTCATTCATACTCATTCATGTATATATTCTTTAAATCATTTGCATGAATTTGGCTAGAATCAACATGTTCCTTGGTATTCTCATGCATGAAGATAAAACTCATAAAAGGACTTGTTTATTTAGAGAAAATGAGTGAAATTAAGCTAAAACCAACTAAACTAACTAGCTAATATAACAAATATGCAATTGCATCATGTGTCCGACTTATTCGACTTGGTGATGGTGCTTGATCCTTCGTCCCCGGAGGGTGGGGGGTACCTGCAAGGGACTCCGATGCTTAAGTTAGCAAGGGTATTAAGCCGGTATTGAGTAGAATCAGAGTATGAGTTATACCTGGGTGCTCCAGTATATTTATAACGGTGAGATGTGGCCTTCTGTGGATAAGATAAGTTAGTTATCTTATCTTATCTTTAAGTGAGGTCATCTTATCTTCAAGGGAACCGCCCTTCTCTCTGTAGGCTTGGGCCACCTTAGGATTTGGGGCGTGTTCCTCTATTTGGGCCCTTCTCTGGGCTTTCCTGGGGACCTGACCGGGCTCTTTGGGAAGAAGTCGGGTTATCCTGACCTGAAGAGATCGGTCGCTTTGTCTGTCGAACATCCCGGGTCGGACACCTCGACCCTGGGTATGAACAGTGCCCGTGCTTGAGCTCGGTCTTCTTTTTGAGGCCGCGTTCTTTGACTTCGGTCCTTCTTTAGTGAAGCGGAACTCAAGCATTTTGTCGATTCCTTTGTAGAAACTTTTGAATGTAGAACGTTTTTCCTCTAAGCGCGCGCTTTTATATCGGCGTCTCAGAAACGCGCGAGGGTTTAATGCCTTCATTAATTTTTAACATTAATTGCCCCGTTTTTCTTTGGCTCTTTTATTTTGATTTTGAAAACCTAGAAACGGTTTCTCTCCTTCTTCCTTTTCGTAACTTCTTCGCATTTCTTCCTTCATTCTCTCGCTTTCAACTTTTCTTTGTTTTTTGGATTTTTCTGAAGCCTCTGCCTGGAGTTAAACAAGTTCCGCGTTTCAGTCCAACGACGCTGCTTTTGCTCGTGTCTTCTCTTTCTCTTTTGAGAGAGCGATTCCAGATTTTGCCTTCCTTCTTCAACTTCCTTGAAGCCCGCTGCTTTTTTTAGGTTGGTACTAACTTTCTTTGCTTCTTTCACGGCTTTACTTTTAATTTTTTGTTGAAACTTTGATCTTGCATGTTTGAAAGTTTGAACCTTTTCGTGATCTTGCATTTGTTTGTCGCTGTAAATGTGTTTTCCTTGGCTTTCTTCTTTGCGGTTTTTCTTGGAATTTTCTGTTAAGGTTTTTTGGGGTTTTACTGTTGCTTTCTGGTTGCTTTTGATACTGGTTAGGAAATCTGCATCCGTTTCTTACCTTTTTTTGGAGATCACTGAGAAGTTGAAAAAAGGTTGCATCTTTAATGGTCCCGTGCTTTGTTGCTTTGGGAATGTTTTTGTTTGGTAGGCTTTGAAATGATTTGCTGTGTTTTTCTTTGATGAAAAGCGCTTTGTTGTTTTGATTCCTTTTTTGAGAAATGCTTGGGATGTGATCTGCAGAGTATTTCTGGAAACCTTGCTTTATTGCTGCCTCCAAAGGATGCCCCAAGACTTTGGTTTGAGTCTTGGGGTTTTCCTTTTCGTAGTTTCATCGTCTGAGAAGTATTGACCGAGTTGTTTTTCTCCCTATCCGAGATGTTTGTAGTAACCCCTATCTTTTTTCTTACTTGTAGGATTTAGTTGGCCTCATATCTTCTCGCAATAACATTGTAGAGATGTCTTCCAGAGTTTCCGAGGGGATGTCCGATTGGCTGGACTCCCTTGTTTTGTTGTGTGTTTCCATTGTGGATGCTGAATTTTGCACAGAGCTGAGGAAGCGTCATAGGATTTGTGGGAACAATGCTCGCGAGGGGCATTACGAGCTTGTTGCTCCTGATTCTGATGAGAGGGTTTGCTTTCCGACTTCCATTGAGAGGGAGCGTCCTTTCTTCTATGCCTATGAATACTTTTTCAGTCAATTGAATATTACTTTTCCTTTTACTGCTTTTGAAACCGACCTGTTGTGGTTGTGTAATATTGCTCCATCCCAGCTTCACCCCAATTCCTGGGGTTTTATTAAAATTTTTCAACTTCTCTGCCATGAACTAGATGTAACACCTTCCCAGACTCTGTTTCTTTATTTTTTTTATTTCTGCCAAGCCTGGCGGTTCTTCAAAAAAGAAAGCTTCTTGGGTTTCTTTCCGGTCCACCCAGGGCCATAAAGTGTTTGCGATGTATGATGAGTCCTTTAAGGACTTCAAGAATTATTTCTTTAAAGTTCGAGCTGTTGAGGGGGCCCGCCCCTTTTTTCTTGATGAAAATGACGAGCCCTCTTTCCCTCTAGAGTGGCAGAAGGATGTAAGAGTATCTCGCTATACTTGGGAGATGCTTGATGATGTCGAACGTGCTTTTGTAGTTGTTCTTGAGGATCTCTGGGGGAAACCACCTCATCTTGATACAAAAAGATTTCTGACTAATCCGTCCTTGGTCCGGACTGCTTTGGGTATTCATTTATCTATTTGTCTGACTTGTTTCTATACTTATTTCCACTTTCTTTCTCTTTTGTAACTCTTTGTCGTGGCTGTTTTTGTGTTTGTAGAGATGTCGAGGAATAATGACTCTATGAAGGCCTTCAAGAAGGCGAAGAAAGCGACTGCTGCTTTAAACATTTCGATCAAAGCTGCCGGAGAGGGATCTTCCCAGGCTCCAGTTAAACCTCCTGTACCTAGCTCTCCCGGGCCGAGGAAAGCAATTCATATTCCTCGGGTTCGTCTGCTCGATCCTCCACAATCTTCTACTACAGCTCCTGGTGCCCCTCTTAATAAGAAGCAAAAAACATCCGAGCCCTTCAACCTAGATGCCCCAGATTTTGATGCTATCGAATTTGTTGACCAGCAAATTGCCCCCTATGGTGGGTTTTCCATGGACGATGTTTCTCTTCTTCAGCATCTGGATTTTATCACTAAAAGTAGTGTGAAGATGGCTCATATGGGTGCGGCTATATTCCGGACAGTTCAGGAGATTCCGATTCATGCCACAAAGTCCTTCATGGAAGAGGCCAAGTCGGAATTTGATCGGATCAAGGGTCTGAAGGAATAGTTGGAGGTGAAGTTGGCAAAGGTGGAGAAGGAGTTAGAGGGTGAGAAGGCCAGTTCTATTGCCTTGGCTACATCTTTGAAGCTGGCCGAGGACATGGCGTTGAAACATAAGGATAGTTATGTCTCGGCTTATAGGGAATTGATGCATCTTCGGGAGGATTTGGAAACTGCTCGGGTTAATTATGGTGAGCTTCAGGGTCACCTTGTGGGTAGCGTAACTGCTGCCTCTGAGAACCTAATGGAGCAGTTCCGGGTTGTTGCTCCTGATGCCGACTTGACCCTCATCAACCTGGACAATGTCGTGAGGGACGGTAAGATTGTCCCTGATGACCAGGATGATGATGAGGCTGATCCTCCCCCAGTGCCTTCTCTTAAGGTGTCGACCTCCTCTGTTCCTCCCGTTACATCTGATCCGGATTGCCAGATTCTGAACCGGGATGACGGAACCGTAAATGCCGTGCCCCTTCAAACTCGTCCTCCTTCCCCTTGTCCTGACGCTGCCAAGAAGGCTCCTGATGTTTGCTGATCTCTTTCTGGATGTATAGTTGGCCCAGCTTGTGGGATTTTTAAAACTTTTTATTGACATTTCCTAGTTGCTTGTTTAGCAACTTTTTATTTTGAAAAACAAAAGGTAGCTCACTTTCCCTTCACGGTAGGTTTTGGTGGCCTTCCGGGCCTTATAACTTTTTCGGAGTAACAGAGGTAGTTTTTTGACTTGGTATCTTTTTAGTTTTCTACTGATGTTTGAAATCTTGTATCTTGTCCTCTTTGGATTGCTTTGTTTTATTGTTTGTAGCTTGGATCCTTTGAGGTTTGTGACTTATGGGTCCAACTTGTTTCTTGGTGGTTCTTTTGCGCTGGTCCCCCTTTAAGTTATTTCTGTAATCCTCTTTTTTGGACCTTTGTCTGGTCTCTTCCAGGGATTACTTTGATAACTTTTTAGTGGCGGGAGTCCGATTTGGTTATGTCGGTCTCCTTTAAGTTATTTTTCGTAGTCCTCTTTCTTGGATTTTTGTCAAATCTCTTTCAGGGACTACTTGTATAACTTTTATAGTGATAGGAGTCTGACTTGGTTATGTCAGTCTCCTTTAAGTTATTTTTCGTAGTCTTCTTTCTTGGATCTTTGTCAGATCTCTTTCAGGGACTACTTGTATAACTTTTTTAGTGATAGGAGTCCGACTTGGTTATGTCGGTCTCCTTTAAGTTATTTTTCGTAGTCCTCTTTCTTGGATCTTTGTCAGATCTCTTTCAGGGACCACTTGTATAACTTTTTTAGTGATAGGAGTCCGACTTGGTTATGTCGGTCTCCTTTAAGTTATTTTTCGTAGTCCTCTTTCTTGGATCTTTGTCAGATCTCTTTCAGGGACTACTTGTATAACTTTTCGTTTTGGGCAGACTTTATTATGTCAGGCCCTTCTAAGTTAAAGTAATCCTCTTTAATAGGGTTGGCCAGACCTCTTTCCAGGGTTTACTTATAACTTGAGTTGACTTGGTTTGATTTCTTAACGTTCGACCAGTCTTTAAAGTTATTATTTTAGCGATCCGTAAGACCTCGTCAGGTTCTTTTTTAGATCACTTTCGATAACTTCTTACATTATTCTGTGTTCATCTTTTCCGATTTGTAGAAAGTGGCTGTCACCTCTAAATCGTCCTTTGGGTGAATCGTGTTTTCACCTTTATCGGACGGTTGTCTTTATCGTGATCGTGCAGTGAATTTATTTTTCACTTTCTGCCGATCTGTTGTTTGATAATCGAACAATGAATGCTTCAGATTAATGCGTCTTGAAATCTTTGTAGAATATTTAAAATATATTTTATTTAAAGGAAAATGTAAATATATACATGTGGGAATTTTCTGTTCTGGGTCTTGACCTGATGCCTCATTAAAAAACCTTTTCAGGAAAAAGAGCGCATCCATTTAGTGAGACCCTTTACCTTTTCTAACTGTAGTACCTTCGTAGGTTGCAGGCGTGCCACGATTGTGGAAACTCTCGTCCATCAAGCTCGGACAGTCTGTAGTAGCCCTTCCCAAGTGCTTCTATGACTCGATAGGGTCCTTTCCAGTTTGCTGCCAGCTTCTCTTCTCCAGGTCGAGTTGTTCCAATATCATTCCGGATTAAGATGAGATCATTCTCTGCGAAACTTTTCGGCACTACCTTTTGATTATATCTGGAAGCCATTCGGTGCTTTAGAGCTTCTTCCCTGATCCGAGCTCTTTCTTGGATTTCGGGTAACAACTCGAGCTCTTCTCTCTGAAGTTGGGAGTTTGCTCGTTCATTGTAGTGGACTACTTGGGGAGATCCTTCCTCGATTTCTATTGGAATCATTACCTCCGCTCCGTATGTTAGTCGAAATGGTGATTCGTTTGTAGTAGAATGGGGGGTTGTTCGATACGCCCACAGGACTTGTGGGAGTTCCTCGGCCTAAGCTCCCTTTGCTTCTTGTAGCCTCCGCTTTAGTCCGGCCAATATGACTTTGTTGGCCGCTTCGGCTTGTCCGTTGGCTTGGGGGTGTTCAACAGAGGTGAACTGGTGTTTTATGTTCAAGTCGGCCACCAGTTTTCTGAAGCCTGCATCTGTAAATTGGGTACCGTTGTCTGTGGTGATGGAGTATGGTACTCCGAATCTCGTAATAATGTTCCTATATAGGAATTTTCGACTTCTTTGAGCGGTGGCATTGGCTAGGGGTTCTGCCTCGATCCATTTTATGAAATAGTCTACTCCTACTATGAGGAATTTTACTTGTCCCGATCCCTGTGGGAAGGGTCCGAGAAGGTCGAGTCCCCATTTTGTAAATGGCCAGGGTAAGGTCACGCTGATGAGCTTTTCTGGTGGGGCAATGTGAAAGTTGGCATGCTTCTGGCATGGTGGGCATGTCTTCACAAATTCTGTAGCCTCCTTTTGTAGAGTTGGCCAATAGAATCCCGCCCGGAGTACCTTTTTGGTGAGAGCTTGCGCTCCGAGATGATTACCACAAATGCCGCTGTGCACTTCCTCCAAGACTTCCTTTGTGTTAGAAGTCGGTACGCATTTTAGTAAAGGTGTTGATATCCCTCTTTTGTATAGTATGTTATTTATGATAGTGTAGTACTGCGCCTCCCTTTTCAGCCTCTTTGCCTCCTTTTCATCTGCAGGGAGTGTTTCTGTTTTGAGGTAGTTTATTATGGGGGTCATCCATCCTTGATCCCGACCTATTATGGCTAGGACTTTTCCTTCTTCCGTTATTGACGGGTTCTGTAGTATCTCCTGGATGAGGCTTCTGTTGTTGCCCCCTGGTTTGGTGCTAGCTAATTTTGAAAGGGCGTCAGCTCGGGCATTTTGCTCACGGGGTATGTGGTAGATCCTATATTCCCCGAGTTGTCCGAGTTGTTCTTTGGTTTTAGCCAAATATTTTTTCATGGTCGGATCTTTGGCTTGGTAGCTTCCTGTTATTTGTGAGGTGATGACTTGTGAGTCACTGTAGATGTTGAGTTTCCGAGCTCCAACCTCCCTAGCCAGCTTCAAACCAGCTAATAGTGCTTCGTATTCTGCTTGGTTGTTTGAGGCCGGGAATCCGAATTTAAGGGAGAGCTCAAGTTGAGTTCCTTGGTTGCTTTTGATTATCACACCCGCACCGCTTCCTGTTTTATTTCGAGGATCCATCCACGTATATGTTCCACTCTATGGGGATTTCCAGGATGTCTGTAAATTCTGCGATGAAGTCGGCCAGGTGTTGCGATTTGATGGCTGTATGCGCCTCGTATTGGAGGTCGAACTCGAACAACTCGATTGCCCATTGTAGGATTCTTCCTGCTAGATCTGTTTTCTGCAATATCCCTTTTATGGGTTGGTTGGTTCGAATTTTAATGGTATGCGCTTGAAAGTATGGGCGAAGCCGCCGGGATGTGAGGATCAGAGCGTAGGCAAACTTTTTTATTTTCTGGTAGTTCAGCTCGGATCCCTGTAGCGCTTTGCTAATGAAGTAGACGGGTTGTTGCCCATGTTCGTCTTCTCTAACTAGTGCTGAGGCTATTGCCCGGCTCCCTACTGCGAGATATAATATGAGCGGTTCTCCTTCTCGTGGCTGAGATAGGATAGGTGGCCATCCTAAGAACTCCTTGAAGTCTAGGAAGGCTTGCTCACATTCTGTTGTCCATTCGAACTGTTTTCCCTTTCTTAAAGTAGCATAGAAGGGAAGAGATCTTATCGCAGCTCCTGCTAAGAATCGGGATAGGGCGGCTAACCTCCCGTTGAGTTGTTGTACTTCTTTGACACAGGTTGGGCTCTTCATGTTGAGTATGGCTTGACATTTGTCTGGATTTGCTTCAATTCCTCTTTGTGTGAGCATGAAGCCTAAAAATTTGCCTGCTTCTACTGCGAAGGTGCATTTTGCTGGATTGAGCCGCATGTTTTGTTTCCTGATAGTGTAAAACACTTGAGTCAGGTCGGATAATAATGTATCTTCGCTTTGTGTCTTTATCAACATGTCATCTACATAAACTTCCATGATTTTTCCGATGTGATCTGAGAAAACTTTATTCATTAGCCTTTGATAAGTAGCTCCTGCGTTCTTGAGACCGAAAGGCATCACGATGTAACAGTAGTTTGCTTTCGGTGTTAGGAACGAGGTCTTTTCTTGATCTGGTGGATACCTGGGGATTTGGTTGTACCCCGAATATGCGTCCATGAACGAGAGATACTTATATCCTGATGAAGCATCTACTAAAGCGTCGATGCTTGGGAGTGGGTAAGGATCTTTTGGGCAGGCTTTGTTGAGGTCGGTGTAGTCGGTGCACATTCGCCACTTCCCATTTGACTTTTTCACCAAGACGACGTTTGCTAGCCATAGTGGGTATTTAACTTCCCTTATGAACCCGGCCTCTAGTAGCGCTTGTACTTGTTCTTCTACAGCTTGAGATCGTTCTGGTTCGAGTTTTCTTCGTCTTTGTTGTACCGGCCGGGATCCCGGGTAGACTGCCAATTTGTGGCTCATTAGTTTGGGATCAATGCCCAGCATGTCGGAAGCTTTCCATGCAAAGAGATCAACATTATCTCGTAGGAACCGTATTAGTGATTCCTTTGTGTCTCCTTTCAGGATCGTGCCAATATTAGTTGTTTTATCTGAGGTGTCTCCAATCTGGACTCTTTCTACTACTCCTTCGGGTCGTGGTCGGAATTCTTCTCGCCTCTGAACTCCACCGAGCTCGATTGTGTGGAACTCTCCTCCTTCGCCTCGGAGGTTTAGACTTTCGTTATAACAGCGACATGCCATCTTTTGATCTGCTTTTATTGTAGCTATCCCTTCCGCGGTTGGGAATTTCATACATAGATGTGGAGTTGAAACTATTGCGCCGAGTTGATTTAACGTTGTCCAACCTATTAAGGCATTGTAGGTTGAGCTTACGTCGACCACGATGTAGTCTATCTTGAGTGTTCTGGATTGGTTCCCCTTTCCGAAGGTTGTATGTAGCGATACGTATCCCAGCGGTTGAACTGGGGCATCTCCTAGTCCAAACAGGCTGTTCGGGTACGCTCTTAGCTCTTTTTCTTCTAGGCCGAGTTTGTCGAAGGCAGTTTTGAATAAGATGTCGGCAGAGCTTCCCTGGTCAATGAGTGTACGTTGAAGGTTGGCGTTTGCCAGTATGATCGTAATGACCATGGGGTCGTCGTGTCCTGAGATGATTCCGGATGCGTCTTCCTTGGTTAACGTGATTGCTAGGATGTCTGGGGCTTCCTTTTTTCCTTCGACGTGGTATACCTCTTTGAGGTGTCGCTTGCGGGATGATTTGGAGATTCCTCCTCCAGCAAATCCGCCGTGTATTACGTGAACGTGTCTTTCTGGTGTGCAAGGTGATCGTTTAGATCGTCCGACATCCTCATCCCTTCTTCTTTTTCTTGGTTCGTCATCCCGATTGGCCAAAAATCGATCTATCTTTCCTTCTCTTACTAGTTTTTCTATGAGGTTTTTCAAGTCGAAGCATTCGTTGGTGGAATGCCCTCGAAGTCGGTGATATTCATAGTATTCATTCCGATTTCCTCCTCCTCTTTTGCCTTTAAGTGGCCGAGCTGGAGGGATTTTCTCTGTATGGCAGACTTCTTTGTAAACATCTACCAAGGATACCCTAAGAGGAGTATAGTTATGATATTTTTTTATTTTCTCTCCGGAGCGATCTTCCTTTTTCTTGGATTCTTTATCTCGGTAGGCAGAACCGAACCTTGAGGCTTCGCCAAGTCGAGAATTTTCCTCCATGTTGATGTATTTCTGCGCCTGTTCTTGTACTTCGTCTAAGGATGTCAGGTATCTCTTTGATATAGATTGGCTAAATGGCCCTTCTCGCAGGCCATTTATGAGGCCCATAATGGCAGCTTCTGTTGGTAGACTTTGTATGTCCATGCATGTTTTGTTGAATCTTTCCATGTAGTTGCGAAGGCTCTCCCGATCTCCTTGCTTGATCCCTAGTAGCCTAGGTGCGTGTTTGGCTTTGTCCTTTTGTATGGAGAATCGGGCCAGGAACTTTTTGGCCAGGTCGTCGAAACTCGAGATGGATTTTGGAGGTAGGTTGTCAAACCATTTAATGGCTGTCTTGGTGAGAGTTGTTGGAAAGGCTTTGCAGTGAACTGCATCTGAGGCATCAGTGAGGTACATTCTACTTCTGAAGTTGCTGAGATGATGGTTGGGGTTCGAGGTGCCGTCATATAGAGTCATATCAGGAAGTTTGAAATCTTTTGGAATTTTGGTCTTCATAATTTCTCTGGTGAATGGATCTTGATCTTTCTGAGAGCTATCCTCTGTGGATGGTCGAGTAGCCTTAGTTTTGAGATCAGCTTCGAGTTTTATAAGCTTATCTTCTAATTCTCGGTGCCGCCTTATCTCCCGGCATAGATCTTCTTCTTTTTCACGTCGATGTTGGGCTTCTTTCTCAAGTTGCTCCAATCGATTTTGAAGTGCTTCTATTACTCCTGGATTTGACGAATTTTTGTCTCTGTTGGTTTCTGGAGTATCTTTGAGTATTGTGTCCGCGTTTTTATGCGGCGCTCTGTCTTCCAAACCTGAATCGTGATCGTTGTCATGGTCATCCGCCATGTTAATGGGATGACTTCTAGGTTCTCCGGCAACGGCGCCAATGTTCCGAGGGTTACCTGAAACTGTAGGTCGATCTCGGACGAGATCTTCTGTGTTGATCGGAACCGACGTGTCCGGCAAGTATTCGGCTGTCGGAGCTGGTGTGTCCGACTTGTTGGACTTGGTGATGGTGCTTGATCCTTCGTCCCCGGAGGGTGGGGGTACCTGCAAGGGACTCCGATGCTTAAGTTAGCAAGGGTATTAAGTAGGTATTGAGTAGAATCAGAGTATGAGTTATACCTGGGTGCTCCAGTATATTTATAACGGTGAGATGTGGCCTTCTGTGGATAAGATAAGTTAGTTATATTATCTTATCTTTAAGTGAGGTCATCTTATCTTCAAGGGAACCGCCCTTCTCTCTGTAGGCTTGGGCCACCTTAGGATTTGGGGCGTGTTCCTCTATTTGGGCCCTTCTCTGGGCTTTCCTGGGGACCTGACCGGGCTCTTTGGGAAGAAGTCGGGTTGTCCTGACCTGAAGAGATCGGTCGCTTTGTCTGTCGAACATCCTGGGTCAGACACCTCGACCCTGGGTATGAACACTAGTACAGGTGGTTCAAAAGAAATCAGGAGTCACAATAGTGAAGAATGAGCATGGAGAGCTCATTGCAACTAGAGTGCAAAATGCCTGGAGGGTATGCATTGATTACAGGCATCTCAACCAAGCTACCCGTAAGGATCACTACCCCCTGCCCTTTATCGATCAGATGCTCGATTGCCTGTCAGGTAAATCACACTACTGCTTTTTAGATGGGTACACTGGATATTTTTAAATTCATATAGCTCCTGAAGATCAGGAGAAAACTACTTTTACATGTTCCTTTGGAATGTATATATACAAGAGGATGCCTTTTGGCTTATGTAATGCACCGGCTACGTTCCAAAGATGCAGGATGAGCATTTTCTCAAATCTTCTTGAAGACTGTATGGAAGTTTTCATGGATGATTTTAGTGTGTATGGTGATTCTTTTAACCTTTGCTTGGATCGTTTAGCTAGAGTATTAGACAGGTGTGTTAGTTCAAACCTTGTATTGAATTTTGAAAAATGTCATTTTATGGTTAAACAAGGTATTATTCTAGGACATGTTGTTTCTAATACTGGTATTTCTATAGATCCATCAAAGGTAAATGTCATTTCTAGTTTACCTTACCCCTCCTCCGTGAGGGAAGTCCGTTCGTTCCTTGGCCATGCAGGTTTTTACCGGAGATTTATCAAGGACTTCAGTAAGGTAGCTTTGCCTTTATCCAAACTGCTACAGAAGGATGTTGAGTTCGAGCTGAGTGAGGACTGTATAGAAGCATTCGATAAGCTGAAGATCGCCTTGACTCAAGCTCCGATTCTGAGAGGACCTGACTGGAGGCAGCCTTTTGAGATTATGTGTGATGCCTCCAACCATGTAGTAGGAGCGGCGCTGGCTCAGCGCGAAGGTAAGAATTCTTTTATAATTGCATATGCTTCCAAGACCCTAGACGCTGCTCAGTCTAATTACACTACCATTGAAAAAGAGCTTCTAGCTATTGTTTTTGCTCTGGATAAATTCTGAGCCTACTTACTTGGTACTAAGGTGGTAATGTACTCAGACCACGCAGCCTTAAAATATCTATTAACTAAAAAGGAGTCCAAACCAAGGTTGATACGTTGGACGTTGCTACAAGAATTTGATTTAGAAATTAAAGATATGAGTGGTTCCCAGAATTTAGTGGCGGACCACTTGAGTCACCTTGAGCACATCAAGGATGACTCCACCCTTATCAATGATGCTTTTCCATTTGATATCTTGCAGGCAATATCTGCCGTAGTCCCTTGGTATGCATCTATATCTAATTATCTAGTTAGTCATACCTTCCCTCCTAATTTTACTAAGCATCAAAGGGACAAGCTGAAAAGCGAGTCCAAATATTACATATGGGATGACCCATATTTATGGAGGTATGGTGCTGACCAGATAATTAGAAGGTATGTGCCTCAATCAGAATTCCAGCCAATTTTAGAGGCCTGCCACTCCTCTGAGAGTGGTGGACATTTTGGCCCTCAAAGAATAGCTAGAAAAGTATTAGACTGTGGATTCTGGTGGTCTACTCTTTTTAAGGATGTTGCTACCTTCTGTAAATCATGCTCCCCATGCTAAAGGTTTGGGAATATATCCAAGAGGGATGAAATGCCTCAACAGCTTATGTTGTTCTGTGAAATTTTTTATGTTTGGGGCATTGACTTCATGGGTCCATTTCCAAACTCTAATGGTTTCTTATACATATTGTTAGATGTAGATTATGTTTCTAAATGGGTGGAAGCAATTCCTGCCCGTACTGATGATGCTAACACTGTTGTCTCTTTTGTTAGAAATCATATTATCTGTCGATTTGGATCACCACGAGCAATCGTGAGTGATCATGGCAATCACTTTTGTAATAGGAGATTAACAGGCCTACTGAAGAAACATGGCAGGCATCATTCACAAGATAGCAACAGCTTACCATCCCTAGACCAACGGGCAAGCCGAGGTGTCTAACAGAAAGATAAAGCGCATATTGCAGAAGATAGTCAAGCCTCATCGGAAGGACTGGAGCACCAGACTTGTCGATGCGCTCTGGGCTTACCGGACAGCATACAAGAATCCCATAGGAATGAGTCCATTCTGCCTGGTCTATGGCAAAGATTGTCACCTTCCAATAGAGGTTGAGCACAAAGCCTTCTGGGCGGTAAGAGAATGCAACATGGGATTTAAGAAAGCTGGAGCTGAAAGGAAATTGCAACTACAAGAATTAGAGAACCTTCGCCTCGAATCATATGACAATTCCAGGCTATACAAAGAGAAGGTCAAGGCTGTGCATGACAAGCACATCAAGCGGAGAGAGTTCAGACCTGGGGACTTAGTCCTCCTTTACAACTCCAGGTTGAGGCTCATGCCAGGCAAGCTGAGATCAAGATGGGAAGGTCCCTGCAGAGTAAAAGGCATAGCCATACGGAATCTTTCACCTGAGTCATCCTTCAAGCTCAAATGTCATCAAAGTCAATGGACATTGCATAAAGCTATATCATGGCGAGAAGGTGAAGAATAACAAAGTGTTAGAGATCTTCCTCTTGGAGGATCCATCAACAGCAGAAGACTGAGCTTGTAAACCGTCCAACTAAAGGACGTAAAAGTAAAGTGCTAGGTGGGAGACAACCCACTATGGTATGATGATTCCTCTTTATTCCTTATTCCATTTTATTCTGTTTTTCCTAGTGTTCATCCATAATTTCTACATATAGCTAGAATTGTCTTAATTTATCATGCTATATTTCCATTGATGTCCTAATTACATGGATTCGTGACCATGTGTTTACGACATTCTTCTTTACCTTGGCATTGATTATCACTTGTATTTTCCTCCTCCTGGTTCTAGCTATTTGATTTCATATCACTTTCTTTTCTCCTTTTTCAGGATGGCCACCAGGAAGGGTAAAGAGAAAGCCTCTAACAAGCCACCAACGAGGAGAGGAACGAAAAGAGCACCAGCTGCAAAACCACCCTCGACATTAGTCAAGCCATCAACAAAGCGGGTCAAGAGAATCATCAAGGTCGATGAAACCGAGAAAGCCTTTCCAGCAAGGGACACTACGCGGTTCACTAACCGCTACTATGAGCAGATGTTCCCCATCCTGGCTGAGCAGAACTACAACAATGAGCACCTACTCACCCTCCCTACCCACATTGTTGATCTTGTAGAGCCCCGTATTGAGCGCAGACAATGGAAATTCTTACAGAGGTAGCCACGGCAAGTCAACCTCTCATGGGTAGTCGAATTCTACTCTAATTTTCACATGCCAGCCCTGCAGTCTGTCGATTTCCGTCAGAAGCAAGTCCCTATATCTGAAGGGGCCATTCAGCGAGCTTTAAATCTCCCCCTGCTCCAGAAGGATTGGACGCATACCAAGAAGCCTCTTTCAGGCGCCAGACATACCAGTTTGACTGGGACAACGTCCTTGGAGTTATAACACAACCTGGCAGCAGATGGATCTATGGATACCATCAATCCCGACCTAAGGGCATATTGGCTTCAGTACTTACCTTGGAGGCTCGTGTGTGGGCACAGATCATGTCCTACTATGTCTTTCCGAGCATTCACGAGTCCTCTTTCACTGCGGACATGGTTGTTCTCATCTGGTGTATCCTTACAGACCAGCCTCTCAACTTACCAAGACACCTCCGACAAGCCATGGGACACGTACAGATTGCGGGCAACCTACCCTTTCTACCTTGGTTTCAGATCTAGTCTCAGCAGCCGTTTCCTATAGAGCTGGGGACACCAAGGCCATGATCCCTCGAGATGATCAGTTTGTTCCGAGTGGGAAGTACATCAGACCCCCAGCAGCCACTGCAAGCCGGACTGAAGACCCGACTAGTAACATTCCCTCTTCTTCCACACCATAAGCACCTTCAACACATCAGCTGCTCCTTCAGAAACTTCAGAGGTTGGACCGGCTAGACCGGCAGGCAAAGCGAATGGAGCGCTGTAACAAGCACCGATTTACATACCTCAAGGAGCTGATCGTTGGCAACCACCCATCTAAAGAAGAACGAGACACTCTAGACTTCACTTTACCTACCAGCACCGGGAGTCATGACGACCCCGACTGCGGAGATGCTGTTACCAGCCCCCCTTTGTTCCTGACTAATGGCACCAAGGACGGTGCCAAGCTTTAAGTGTGGGGAGGTCGGTCAGTACCTAACTTTCGGAGGTAATTGCTTTTTTTTAACACCAATAGGTTATTTTTTTTCTTCTGCTAGGTAGGATAGATTGCATAGTAATAAGTGTTTGCATGTATGTTCTACTTGGTTGAAAAATAATAAGTTTCTTTTCAAGACCCTATTTTTGAAATTTTCACTAATTCAAATACCTATTCTATGTTGAACTCATCTGAAGATTGTAATATGGACCATGGTTTAGAGATAGAACACACAACCTAGTGAGATTTTGAGCCTAATTGTTTGGTTCCATGATTTAACCATAATATTTTATTCTTGTGTGTTTGCTTCTCTATAATTGCAATCTTTGCTTTGTTCCATTCTATATGTCCATTGTTTAGTGTATTTTCATGCTTATATGTGATTGAGGCCATCATTTGTTATTAGCTCACTTATCCCAAATGGCCTACCACCTCCATTTACCTTTCTTTACCACTTTGAGCCTTTTAATCCCCATTTGTTCTATATATTACCACATCACTAGCCTTAAGTGAAAAAATAATTAATTACCCCAATTGAATCTTTGGTTAGCTTAAGATAGAGATTGTGTGTCAACTAAGTGTGGGAAATTGTGGGAAACCTGGATTAATAGGAATGCGTTGTGTTTTCAATTTATTTAATATAGAGAATTTGGGTGCCTGCTCATATGAAACCAGAAAACCATATGCATTGAAATGTTATATTTATATATATAAAAAAAGAGAGATTTAGGGGAATGAAAGCACCCCAATGTTAAGTTCAATAAAAAGGATCAATGCATGTGAGATAATAGAGAAGAACATTTAAATACATGAGTAGGTGAAAAATACAAAAGTGAGACTATGGGTTGTTAGGCATGATTTTAGAAGCATAGGGAATGTGTGGCATTAGGTGAGAACTTAGGTTAATCAAGGATTCAATTCTTAGCTCACTTGGCCAAACATGTATCTTCACCCTTACCAAAGCCCCATTACAACCTTGAAAAAGACCTTATGATGTTTGCATGTGTGCATTAAATATTTGTTGATTGGTTAGATGAAGAACAAATTTTAGAACGCATGAATAGAGGAGACTATAGTGGATTACCCTATACACGTGAGTGATTAGAGTGCATATACACTTTTCAGTGAGGGTTTAAAGCTTGACCCTATGTTCCCAACTCTCATGAGCTATCTTCTCAGAAGTTTACTTATCTTTTATTGTGTGATTTGAGTTAGTGGAATCTGAATTTTATTTATCTTGGAAGACTTGTTCATTTCCTTAACCAAGTAGGTATAGACATTTTATCATATAGTTGCATTCCCATATATAGGTTACATTGCATGAGCCTTACTTTCCCCGTTCATTCTTTCTATCTCCTTGAGCTTAGCATGAGGACATGCTAATGTTTAAGTGTGGAGAGAATTGATGCACCACTATTTTGTGGTACATCTTGTACTTAATTGAGTGGATTTTATCCACTATTCTCTCACTTATTTATAGAATCCGCATGATTTTACAATTCCTTCCCAATTTTGTTCTATGATTGAAAACTTACTTCCTAAGCCTTTAAATTATGTATTTTTATTGTCCTTCTATACCATTCGATGTCGTGATCTGTGTGTTAAGTATTTTCAGGCTTTATAAGGCAGAAATGGCTTAGAGGATGAAGAGGAAGCTTGCATAAATGGAAGGAGCACAAGAATTGAAGGAGATAGCCAGCGAGGAGCGATGCGTGCGCGTGAATTGGAGATTGCACGGCGACGCGTGCGCATGCCTGACGCGTACGCGTGACACGCGAGGATGACCAGCAACGCGTATGCGTGACTGATGTGTATGCATGACATGCGCCACGTGCAGAAAATGCAGCAAATGCTGGGGGCAATTTTGGGCCGAGTTTCGACCCAGTTTTTGGCCCAAAAACACAGACTAGAGCCAGGGGATAGCAGAGACCCAACACACATTCACACAGACTCTCATTCATTAGTTTTAGTTTTAGTTTTGGGAATCTTGGAGAGAAAATCACTACTTCCTCTAGGGTTCTTCTCATTCATAGTTTTAGAGTTTTATGCTTTTGATTTGGATACTGAGAAGATTTACTACCTCTGTTGAAGTTTCCATTATTCTAGTTTGTTTCCTTATTCCTTACTCTTTTATTGCCCATTAACTCCGTCAAGATACGTATGTTTATGATTTTGGGATTTATTAATGCAAAGTACTATTTTTACCTTTAATTAATCTTCAATTATAATTTTATTTAATTTATCATGTCTTCTTATTATTCTCCTTATATGTCTATGAACGTAGTATTCATATCAATGGAGTAAATTTCCAACTTGACTTGGGAGTTGATTAAGAGGAGAACCTTGAGTTGTGAATACTCAAGTGTTAATTTTAATTGGAAGTTGTTGACTGACTCTCTAGTCTCTGACTCTAATCCTTCCTTAGGAGAGGATTAGGAATTGAGGATATAGTTGGTCAGTTAGTTACTTGACTTTCCTTTATTCAGAAAAGGGTAATTAAGTAGAACAACAACCTCTTACTATTACACTTGGGAACATCCAACCAGGATAGAACTTTTGATTAATCTTCTCCCAATCAAGGCTTTCATTTTGATTATATAAATTCTCTCGTTAATTTTCATTACTCTAATTTACAATTATTTACTTTTCCGTTCTTCAACTCTTAAAATTTCTTGGAAAACCTCTGATCAATAAAATAGTACTCTTTTGTCAACTCGTTGGAAGACGGTCTGGGATTCATACTCCCAGTATTTTATTCTTATATTGTGACAAATCCCTTTTTAAATTGATACGCGGAATCTTCGTTGGTTAAGAACTATACTCGCAATGTCAGTTCATTATAAATTCTTAATCGACAATTTTCCGCACGTCAATTTCCCCTCCGCTTCTCCTCTTCTCTTTCCGGTTATGGATTAAGTGAAACTGGGAATTTTCAGTTCCTTTTATGTTGGTTTCGATGATTTGTCAAAATTCAAATGGCTTGATTTACTTCAAACTTAGGATTTTATTTTGATTCTTCTTTCTTGGTGTTTTTTCTGCGAATTTTTTTCTCTATTCTTACCAGATCTGCAGATTCATGTATTTTAAACGTCAATTGTTTAATTGAAAAATACCACTCACTAAATACTTAAATGCGTGCGGTTGTAGCCGCATGTGTTTATGATTTTATTAATATTTCTAATGTTATTTAATTTCTTGAGGAAGATGTCAATTGGATAAGGCCTTCTCCAACGACTACTATGATTATACCTCTCCGGACGGTGGAACTTCATCAGGGGTATCCAAGGACATTGTCTCTGACAAAAATAGCATGAAGCAAGATGAATGAAAGCCCCTTTTCACTTAAGACAGTCCATTCCCAACATCACCAAGGTATATAGATTCAACCCAGATATTTTGATAACAAAAAAATTTCCTAAAAATAGAAAAAAAAAATTTATTTGAATAAATATTAAATAAAATAAGTTTAAATTTTTTTCTTGCTAATATTATAGTAGATTTAGAATTATAGTTTGTTTTGGACAATCTTCGAGATCTTTGAATTTCAATTTTAATACTTTATTTGAAACTAGTTGTGCCTTCTTTTTAATTCTGAATACTTTCTTGTTTGCCTTTTCTAGTGCTACATTTTGGTCTTGATCCCTTGAATTTTCACTATAGTATTCAATTGCCTTTATCTCCATTCCAAAATGCTATTAATACTTACAATCTTAAGGAAATTAGAAACTGCTTTGACAATAAATTTTGGACATATTTGCTTTTCAATATAGTATTTTTTTCTGATTGTCTGCAAAGTATTCATTGGTCTCACTTTAGACTTATGTCAATGATAAGCTCTAATAAGTCCATATTTTCTTATATATTTTGGCTTGATTTGAATGGATTCTAGCATATGAACCCACACTAAAGCGCCCAAATAGCATACTTTTATGTTTGATCCCTAATTTGAACCTAAATGAGAAAACATGCAATTTTGTGCTTTAATAGAGCGAATTAATTCCACTTTTATGTCATTCGATGCCGTGATATGGTTTGTGAGTGATTTCAGGCCTTAAAGGCAAGAATGGATGGCCAAAAGTGGAAGAAAGCATGTACAAGGGAGAAACATGAAGAAAACAAGGAAAAGCACAAACCGCAACGTGTGCGTGCGCACAAGCAAGCGTGCGTACGCACAAAACCGCATCAGCCCAGTGTGTGTGCGCACAAGGCAGCATGCATACGCACAAGAGAGAATTTGCATGCGTGCGTGCGCACAAGTACCCGTGCGTACGCGCAGGAGCCAAAACGGCAAAGTGTATGGACGCACACATCTGTGCGTCCGCACAGGACCTAACACATGATTTCATTAATGAAACATGTGCAGCACGTATTATGGGGGCTTTTGGTCCATTTTGGAAGGCTGAATTACTGAATTAAAGTGCTATGTAAGGGGAGAATCAACACTTAGCATGGGAGCTCACTTTTATTTAGGTAGTAGTAGTATAGGAAGCTTCCATAGGAGTAGGAGTAGTGTAGCATTGCTCGCTTAGGGTTTATGCAATTTCAATTGTAGCATTTTATAGCAAGCTTTAATTTTGGATGTTGATCAACTCTTCTGTAAGTACTCTTAATTTCCTCTTTGATTACATTGTCTTTATTTTCATTTCCTCTTAGTTCAAGTGCTTTGTTTATATTTGCAATTTTGAGTTCTTGAAGTTTTGATTGATGAATTTAGTATTTTATGCTTTCTTTATGCTTGATTGCTTGTTTATACTAGGTTTTGTTGACAGTTGGTTATAGCTTTCTAATTTCCTTTGCAATTTTCCATACTTTACTTTTATGCGCACTGTAACGACCCAACTTCTAGCATGTCTAGATCATACTAGAAATTGAATGTTACCAACTTGGTTTTCCTTTTTGTATTATTAATTAATAAATATAAGCCTGTACGTTGTTAAAACCCCGCGGATTTTACAAGTAATTTTTTTTTAAAACAAGAATAATTTAAAGTCGCATACCTTCCATATATCAAGGGATAGTTAAACATTCACATACATAAAACAAAAGATAACAGAATATGGAAAAACACATTATAATATACATCATGTTACAGAAGTGGCTTAGTTATATAAGAATAGAGCTATAGTACAGCACCCCTAAGTCAGTGACTCATATAGTATATACATATATGTACATAAGACGCCCCAGGGCCTGGCTTGGCCAAAACCCCCTAAGCTGGCACCCAGGCTAGCCTAACTCTATGATATGCCTATTCCCTCTAATCGTGCTAACAAAAGTGAGGGAGACACTCTAATGTACTGAAGTTAGACTAGGCGTCGCAAAAAGTCTCCTCAATCCTGGTCCAGAGTACCTCACGGAAAACCACCGAACGAATGGTGATGCTCGCCTGCTGGTGCCTCGCTTGGCTCATCGTCATCGCTGTGAGAGGAGATAACTATGAAGTTAGGATCTTCCTTTGGATCTTCTTCTTCCTTGTCCTCTTCTTCTGCCGGAGTGATAGCAGAGGAATCACTGCTGGCCACAAGAACCATAAAAGGATAGCTACCAAACAAAATACAGTCAGGAGAAGGAGGTGGCGCCTCCATGATCTGATCATACTCATGTCCCTGCTGCTCATCAAAGACAGGAGGCTCGATCGGCTCAGGTAAAGGATCAAGCTCGGGTGACAACACAGGAACACCCTACTCATCAAGGACAAAAGGTGCAGGAGGTGCCTCATGGATAGGCTGGGCAGGTATAGGCTCATCAGGTAGAGGAGGTTCAGGTGGAGGAGGATAGTCAGGTGGAGGTGGCATCTGCTCCTCAGGATGAGGTATCCCAGGTCCGCCGGGGTGTAACCAAGATAAAGGAAAGTCATAGGGTGCATCAGGATTAAAGTATGCTGTCCTAATAGGGTACTGGGAAGGTCTACCACGAACTACATAATTACGGATACGAGGTACCGCACAGTAGATGTAATACTCGCCGCGCACCGGGTCCTCGTGGATGTACGGTGGATCAATCTCGTAGAATAGGACTCCCGTGTCCATCTGTAGAGGTGTAAGGGGTAAGAACTGGGGAGTTCTTAGTAAGGTCGGGGTTTACAGTTAAGTTCATTTATAATGTCCATGGTCATAGAAGTATAAATAAATGTAGAGTAATATGTACATAACAGCAACATAAACTAACACATGAACAAGAGAGAAAATAGGAAGTAAATGCACATTCACACATTAATATGCAATCACACAGTTATGCTCAAACAAACAAGGAATAGAACAAGAACACAAGAAGATAAGCAATAAATAATGCACAAACAAGTATGATGCATGTCTGTCCCTACTGCAGGTAATGAGCTCATTTGTCGGTTTCGACCCACACCCGACGCAATCCGACCCTCCAAGTTAGATAAGGCCTTCCCAGAACTTAATCCCAGATTAAGTACCGCATACCCTCTACCAAGTGCTCTCGACTTGCAGGGCTGGTATTTGCTCAGGTCTCAATATACCGCAGGTATGCGAGTCAGGCCTCTACCAAGCATTCAGCTTGCAGGGCTGGTACTACTCTACCGCAGCCTGTCTGGGAAGCAACATCACAATACGGGCGTCCTCGCACAACATTCACAAGCATTGCCCGAAGGCTCATAATTCACATATAACCATACTTTCCATCACTTAGCAATCATCATAAATCAAGCATTACAACATCACAGAAAGCTCATTTTACAATTCTCTGTTTACTCTGTAAGGTCATGTACACAGCTATATCACTTTTAACTCATTTTCTTTTTAACATAAACACAGGTTTTAAAATCTTGTTTCTTTACTTCCTATACCTCTATATCTTCTCTTATACCTCTTCTTTGGTGTTTAGTAAAGGAAATTAGAGAATTATGGACTCAAAACTGCCTTCCTGAGGCTTTTAGGAAAAACTGTCTTTTTATCAATATTTTATTATTATTAATAAAATAATATTATTATTAAAATAATATTATTAATAATATATTAATATTTTATTATTAAAATAATAATATTTTATTTTACTTTCAAAAATTGCATTTTGACCCCGGACTTCTTGGAAATTGCACTTTGACCCCTATAACTTTTAATAATTGCACTTTAGCCTCTCAACTTTTGATTAATTAATTTTCAATCCCAAACTTTTTAATAATTGCATTTTGACCCCAAAACTCCATGTATACACGTTTTCATGTTCTTCCAAAAACCAAAAACATTTTTCCAAAAGTTCATCAGATTTCTGCTTGATTTTCAGCTAGTTTTTCAATCTTTTCGAAAACCGATTTGAACCCGATTTTTATCAAAACAAAGAGAAACTTTTCAGCCATCAAATACACATCAAATAAGCATCAAAAATCATGATTTTCATGGCTGGAATGTCACGTTTTCCAGCAGCACCAACAGCCACTTCAAAACCATCATAAACATGATTTTCAAGCATTAAACAACAAGATTTCATGATCAAACCATCTCACAAACACCCAAAATCAAACCTCAAGAAACAAGATCTGATTTAACACTTCAAAACCACAGCCAATCATTGATTAATTTACCAAACCTTACCTCCTTTGCTGCTGTCCAAGATTGCACCAAAAACAAGCTTCCAGAAGCACTTTTACGCCTATTTTAACATCAAAAACAACTTTAGAATCTTATGAACCATGAAGGCTGAAGCTTCATGATGATGAAAAGAAGGTTTTCCTCACCTTAAGGTAACTAGAAATCACGTTTTCTTGGAGCTTTTGGTGATTGAATAAGAGATCCTAAGAGAAAACATGAAGAAAACATCATTAGCTTAAGGAACCACCATGGCCGAATCTTCAAGGAGGAGGAGAAGCCTTCATACCTTGATTTACTCCATGAAAAGTGACATAGAAATGAAGAGGAGGAAGAGGTGAACACTTTGGTAAGATTAGATTTTTGATAGGGGTTTCGGTTTGAGAAAGAGCGAAGAAAGAAGCTCAGGTGTTCATGGAAGCTTCATGGTTTTCTTTCATGGCGTTCTAAGCTTTTCCAAGAACAAAAAATGATAGCCAAGCTGTCCAAGGGAGGCCGTGGCTTTTGGATGATGATTATCCAAAAGTTACTTGTCAAAATATCTCAGAAAAGGATAATTACTAAAGCTAGATGTATTAGAACTTAAGTAATTACACTGCTAATGTATAAACATTAAGTTACTTAGTGTAAATGACACTAGTAACTGGATAATCATAAGAATAAAAGATATATGATGAAGCATTAGCAGTGCTAAGTTCATCTAAGAATGCCGGTATTATCCGTTACCGGTAGATTTCTAGCTCAGTTATTATATTACAAAACATAGATCAACATTAATCACAGTAGAGAAGATAATAATATAATATTCTGAATAAAATAATAATATATGAATATTATATTAATATAATTTTTCTCTCGAAATTCGTGACCGGCTCGTCACATAGAAACTAACCACGGAAATCAGAATTTTGAAATTCGGGCCCGAAGTGGCTCAAAAACGCAACTCTTCGCGACTTGCCTACTTAGATTAAGAGAGGTGTCCTGTGCAATCAAGCTGCTGACTCAGCAGCTTGATGACGCAGCACCTGTGCAGTGGAGGTGCTTATATGCATAGAAATTCCTAAAAATTCTGTAAAAATTCCGTTTGATCCCGAAAAAGCGCCGTTTCTTCGGGGCTAGGCCGTTACACGCACAAGGTGTTTGTGAAAATGCCAACCTTAGATTTTGAGTAGATTTTCACACCTTGACTTGTGGTTTGAGTTCCTAGGATACTAGAGTCATAATGTCCAACATTTAGTGGTAATTCTTGGGGAGTTAGTTGGCTCTTGTGTCCATTAAAGCTAGCCTTTCACCAACTAGTTGGTGAGTTGGCTAAGACTTATGGATTAAGGTCAATTATGCTTGCTTGACTTACTCCTCAATGGTTGGGGTTAACTAGGCGAGACTAACTCCTGACAATTACCATAGTTGTGGTTATGGCAATGATAGGACCCCTTGGATCTTCACTCCCAAGTCAAGGTCTCTTACAATTTCGCTCATTCCTTAGTTCTTTGATTTCTTAGTTCATTTAATCTTCGATTTCTTGCTTGAAAATCCCTTTTTGCCTTAACAACCAAGGAAGTAACACTTCAATTGTGTCCTAGGGAGAACGACCCGGGATTCTAAATACTCTTGGTTATATTTTGTTTTGAATTGAAATATTTGATTGTGAGGATTGTTTGTTGGTTTAGACTATACTTGCAACGAAAGAAATCTTATTTTGAGAAAAATCTAGATCATCAAACAGTTCTAATGTCAAATTTGGTGCCGTTGCCGGGGATTGCAATGGGTTTTAAATCTTTTGATTGTGTGAATATGTTAATAGTGTAAATAGCACTTTTTGGTTGTTTGTTGCTTTTGTTAATAGGTTCTTGTTTATATTTTCTTCATGACTTTTTCACACTATCACCACAATGCACCCCCAATGGAACCCAAACGCTTACCTTTCTAGTCACCAATCTTACACACCATCACCCCACTACACACAAAACTAAAACCCTTACTCTCATGAGTTTGATTGTCAACCTTCATCACCTCAATCTCCATCTTCAAATATGGATCAAGCCACACAAGAAGTACTTCTCGTGCTCATTCAAGGACAACAAGAGTTCCGTGAGAAGCAAGAGCAAGTCATGTCTACCTTAGCAAAAGCTTTGGATCATTTAGCTTCATCGCGTTCATGCCACAAGCAAGAAATTCTAGTGGATGGATGTGTGGAACCAAGTGAAAAGTGTGGAGTGGAAGAGGAATTGAGAAATCAATAAGATGATGTCAAGTCACGAGATGAAGTAAAAAAGAAGACAAATGAAGAGTTAATGGGAATTGATCAAGAGGATTCCATCATTCAAGGTTTTTTGTCCAACTTGGGTAATTCCTTCAATGACCTTTATGAGCCTCCCTTGTTAGATTTGAAAGGAGATGTTGATGTGGACTTCACACAACCTCCAATTTTTTACTCGAGTGATGATGAAGAAGATTTTGAAGAGGTTGAAAAGGATTTTTGTTGCCAAGAGGTGAAGGCGTCTATGCAAGACGAGTGGGTGAGGAATTGTCCAACAAGCTTTCTAAGCCCACATCAATATGTCGTTATAGAAACGGATGATCAGCTTCGAACTTTTTTTGGAGTAGTGGATGGTGATGGGTAGAATGTTAATTGGCAATGGAATGGAAAGTTCATCACAAGGGCCAACTTGACATTTGAAGCTCAATTTTGGTGCAAGAATCAGATTAGTGGATTCCGGGTAGTGCACAAGCATGTCAATGGAGATAGAGGAATTCAAGTATGGGATCCGGGAATTGGTCTTAAGAGTTAACAATTAAGGATCCTAGTTACTAGCTTGAAGTCTCTTGAGAGTTTGAAGAATTTCATATGGGACCCCGGAGGACTGGAAGCATAAGCCGCCTTTACAAGGATCTCCTCACCAAGTCCAACTTAGGACTATAAACCAAAGTGCTAGGTGGGAGACACCCCACCATGGTAATATCCTTCTAACCTTCTATCTTTTAGCTTTTGTTTCATGAATAATTGGTTAGTTTTCTTGGTTGGTTGGTTTCATTTTGGAGTTTGTTGGATGATTTTAGTACAATAATGTGTTTTTGGGAGTTTTATGATGATTTGGGACTTGAAAACCTATTTTGGATGTCAAGTTTGATGCCTTGGAGGCATAATTTTTGTTGCAGGATCAGAAACCTCTGCGTGCGCACAGCCTTGCGCATCCGCACAGGTCCCCTGTTTTTCAGTTCCCGTGCGTACGCACAGCAACATGCGCACGCACACCCTTAAACACCCCCTCTGTTCCCAGCACGCGCACAGGCTGTGCATGGGAACACTACCCTTCTCACTCCATGCGTCTGCACACGTATCCCTTTTTTGAAAAAAAAAAGAAGAAGAGAGAGAGAGCCACACGTGCGAGCGCACACCCTTTGTGCACTCACACAGCCATAACAAGCCCTTCTGGTCGTAGCGACCGCACCTCTTGTGCGATCGCATGCCACCCCTTTTCTCCTTCTATGTGAGCACACACCCATCGTACATCTGCACAGCCTTAACGAACCTTCTATTCATAACGCACGCACAAGCTGTGCGTGCACACCCAGTTCCTTTCCTCCCTTATGTGCGCGCGCACATTCCTTGTGCGCCCGCACAGGTTATGTTTCACTTTCTGCTCACAGCATCCGCACGACCCTGTGTGGGCGCATAACCCTTCTTGCCTCCTTGTGTGCGTCCGCACACGACCTTGTGCGCCCGCACAGGTCACTTTTCGAACGTTAATTCGAAAAGAAAAGGGACTCGCGCTTTAGTTTCCTCCCACCACCCCAACCCTTTCCTTTTCTTCTTCTCTGAACCCACAACCACCACCCAACCCCTCTCAGCCCTTTTCCCTCCTCCGCAACCAGCCACCACCGGCGACCACCACGCCCTCGCCGTCACTCTCTCTCTTTTTCTTTCTTTTTCTTTCTTCTCTCTCCTCTATATTTTGCTCCTCTTCCCCCTCGTCCCTGTCTCTACCTCCGCGCAAGCGCCCAGCCATAGCCGCGTCTTCTAGCTCCGGTGACACCACCAGCAGTGGTGGACCCCTGTGCCGTTGCGCTCCTCTCTATCTCACCCTACCTTCCCTCAATCCCTCTCCTTCGGCATTACAGGTTCAAGCCCTGTTACACTGCCCTACTTCTTTCCTTTTCTGTTTCATGTTATTACTTCTTTTTACTTCTGCTTCTTAATTCTGCTTTAGTTCCTAGGTGGTTTTAGGTTAGATGACTTCTAATTTTCTAGATTGAATTTATGTGATGCTGGTTGATGAGCGGATAAATTATATGCTTTTTGGTAGTATTTTCACATAGTTTTTAGTATGTTTTACTCACTTTTTATTATATTTTTATTAGTTTTTATACAAAAATCACATTTCTAGACTTTACTATGAGTTTGTGTGTTTTTCTGTGATTTCAGGTATTTTCTGGCTGAAATTGAGGGACTTGAGCAAAAATCTTATTCAGAGGCTGAGAAAGGACTGAAGATGCTGTTGGATTCTGACCTCCCTACACTCAAAGTGGATTTTCTAGAGCTACAGAAGCCCAATTGGCGCGCTCTCAATTGCGTTGAAAAGTAGACATCTTGGGCTTTCCAGAAATACATAATAGTCCATACTTTTCTCGAGATTGGATGGCTCAAACTGGCGTCAAAACACCCACCAAAGACCCTTTTTGGCGTAAAACGCTAGAACTGGCATCAAAGCTGGAGTTAAACGCCAAACCTGGCACCAAAATTGGCGTCTAGACTCCAAGAACGTCCTATGCACGTGAAATCTAGGAAGCTCAGCCCAACCACACACCAAGTGGGCCCCGAAAGTGGATTTCTGCACTATCTGCACCTAGTTACTCATTCTCTATAAACCTAGGTTACTAGTTTAGTATAAAAACTACTTTTAGAGATTTACTTTGTATGGAATGACATTTTTGAAAAACCTTAGTGTATCTTTGATGGCATAAGTCTTTAAACCCCATGGTTGGGGGTGAGGAGCTCTACTGTTGATAAACCACTATTTTATAGTTTATATTGTATTTAATCTAGTGATTTAGCTAATCTTAATCCTCTCTTATTACCATTCGATGCCTTGATCTCTGTGTTAAGTGTTTCAAGCTTCATAGGGCAGGAATGGCTTAGAGAATAAAGAGGAAGCGTGTAAAAATAGAAGGAACACAAGGAATTGAGGAGAAGACCAGCGAGAAGTCATGCGGTCGCCTGACTCACACGACCGCGCGAAATGGAAGAAATCAGAGTGACGCGTTCGCATGCCTGATGTGACCGCGCGGACTGGAAGCTGCACGAACGACGCAAATGCGTGGATGACGCGTACGCGTGGTACGAAAAAAAACACTGAGTGACGCGATTGCGTGGACGACACGGCTGCAGGACGTGCACGATCTGCAGAATTACAAAAGTCACTGGCAGAGATTTTGGGCCGCATTTCAACTCAGTTTTCGCCCCAAAAACACAAATTAAACTCAAGGTACATGCAGAGACTCAAGACATGACTTCAAATCTCCACTTATACACTTTTCATAATTTTAGATGTAGTTTTTAGAGAGAGAGAGATTCTCTCCTCTCTCTTAGGATTAAGATTAGGATTTTTATTAGGATTAGGAATATTTCTTCTTCATCTCTGGTTCAATGTTCTTTTTAGTTATTTTTCTCTTTTATTTGTTTAATGACCATTCATGTTATGATTTTCTTAAATAATATAATTTGAGGTATTTCAGACTCATGATTGCTTTTCCTTATTTTTAATTTATATTATTTACTATTGGCTTTGGTTGATTAATTGGTAACTCTTGAGTTATCGAACTCATCGTGATTGATAATTATTATTCTTGCTGATTAATTTAGATTCCTATAACTCTAGTCTTTCCTTAAGGAGTTGACTAGGACTTTAGGTATTAAATTAATTTGTCCACTTAACTGACCTTCATAGTTAGAGGTTGACTTAGTGGGAGCAAAAATATAATTCTCATCACCATTGATAAGGATAAATAGGATAGGACTTCCAGTTTTCATACCTTGCTAAAAGATTTTCTAATTATTAATTTATTTTTCTTATCAATTAAATTATTTGTTCAAACCTTTTCAAAACCCAAAATATATCTTTGCATAACCAATAATAAATCATACTTCCCTGCAATTTCTTGAGAAGACGACCCGAGGTTTAAATACTTCGGTTATCAATTCCAAAGGGGTTTATTACTTGTGACAACCAAAACTTTTGTAAGAAAGGTTGATTGCTTGGTTTAGAAACTATACTTGCAACGAGAATTTATTATAACTTCTAAACCATCAATCTTCCATTCTTCAAAAGGTCGATACCGATCTCCATAGGTTAGCTATTTCTATCTCAACACCAATGTTTAATTTTCTTTGTTTGTTCGTTGTTGCATTTGCATATTTGATTGCATGTTTGTTTGATTTTATGCATTTAGTCACTACTAGGTTGAAGTAATATTTTCTTTTTCAAGAAACTTTTTATAGTATTTCACTAATTTAAATTAAAAACTTTTTGAAAAATTTGTTTGAAGAAATATTATTTTGGAACATGATTTAGAGCTCGAACACACAAAACCAGTGAGATTTTGAGCCCACTTGATTGGTTGCATTTTACCAACCAATATTTTATTTTTGGTGTGTCTTTTTCTCTCTAAAATTGTGATCTTTGTCTTGCTTCATTCTATATTTCCATTATTATATGATGGAGGCCTTGTTTCACTGAGCTTACATACCCATATGGCCTTACCTTTTATTATCCTTTGCAAACTAATATTGAGCCTATTTTACCCCTTGTTCTTTACTTTAGCTCAGCGCTAACTCTAAGCGGAAAACAATAATGTCCTTAATTTGAATCCTTGATTAGCTTAGACTAGTGAAAGTGCTCATGAATTAAGTGTGGGGAAAGTGGGTTTGGAAACGTTTGGTTTGAGAATTGAGTATGTTAGACTTTGTGTGAAAATGTGAAAAATGTTAAGAACATGTTTATGCATTCAAAACATTAATCATATGCATTGAAAAAATTAATCATATGCATTGAAAAAAAATAAAAATAAAAAGGGGACAAAATGCCCCAAAGTAAATGGCAATAGCAATGCATATGTACTGTACTCAACTTGGAATGCATAAATATGTAGTAAACGCAGTTAATGGGTAGTTATTGATTTTATATTACAAGGATTGACCTAAGTTAGGTAGAAAGTTTATGTTAATTAAGGATTCAGATTTTAGTCCACTTGGCCAAATACAATCCTACCTTGAACCTAACCCCATTACAACCCTTAAAAGACCTCTTGATTTATGTATTGGTGCATTGATGAGCGGATAATTTATACGCTTTTTGGCATTGTTTTTAGTATGTTTTTAGTATGATTTAGTTAGTTTTTAGTATATTTTTATTAGTTTTTAGTTAAAATTCACTTTTCTGGACTTTACTATGAGTTTGTGTGTTTTTCTGTGATTTCAGGTATATTCTGACTGAAATTGAAGGTTCTGAGCAAAAATCTGATTCAGAGACTGAAAAGGACTGCAGATGCTGTTGGATTCTCACCTCCCTGCACTCGAAGTGGATTTTCTGGAGTTACAGAAGCCCAATTGGCGCGCTCTCAACGGCATTGGAAAGTAGACATCCTGGGCTTTCCAGCAATATATGATAGTCCATACTTTGCCCAAGATTTGATGGCCCAAACCGGCGTTCAAAGTCACCCTTAGGAATTCCAGCGTTAAACGCCGGAACTGGCATAAAACTTGGAGTTAAACGCCCAAACTGGCATGAAAGCTGGCGTTTAACTCCAGAAAAGGTCTCTACACAAAAATGCTTTAATGCTCAGCCCAAGCACACACCAAGTGGGCCCGGAAGTGGATTTTTCTGTCATTTACTCATTTCTGTAAACCTTAAGGTTACTAGTTCACTATTAATAGGATCTTTTTGACATTATAACTGTACCTCATGACATTTTTACACATTTCATTGTATACCTTCCACGGCATGAGTCTCTAAACCCCATGGTTGGGGGTGAGGAGCTCTGCTGTGTCTTGATGGATTAATGCAATTACTACTGTTTCTTATTCAATCATGCTTGCTTCCATTCTAAGATATCACTTGCTCTTAACCCAGATGAAGGTGATGATCCGTGACACTCATCATCATTCTCAACTATGAACATGTGCCTGACAACCACCCCTGTTCTACTTTAGATTGAGTAGATATCTCTTGGATTCCTTAACCAGAATCTTCGTGGTATAAGCTAGAACTGATGGCGGCATTCAAGAGAATCCGGAAGGTCTAAACCTTGTCTGTGGTATTCTGAGTAGGATTCAATGACTGAATGACTGTGACGTGCTTCAAACTCCTAGCAGGCGGGGCGTTAGTGACAGACGCAAAAGAATCGATGGATTCTATTCCGGCCTGACCGAGAACCGACAGATGATTAGCCATGCTGTGACAGAGCATAGGAACGTTTTCACTGAGAGGATGGGAGGTAGCCACTGACAACGGTGAAACCCTACATACAGCTTGCCATGGAAGGAGCCTTGCGTGTTTGATGAAGAAGACAGTAGGAAAGCAGAGATTCAGAAGATGGAGCATCTCCAAAGCCTCAACCTATTCTCCATTACTGCAAAACAAGTACCTATTTCATGTTCTTTTGCTTTTCACAATCAATCCTGATAATTTCTGATATCCTGACTAAGATTTACAAGATAACCATAGCTTGCTTCAAGCCGACAATCTCCGTGGGATCGACCCTTGCTCACGCAAGGTATTACTTGGACGACCCAGTGCACTTGCTGGTTAGTTGTGCGGGATTGCAAAAGTGTGATTGCAATTTCGTGCACCAAGTTTTTGGCGCCGTTGCCGGGGATTGTTCGAGTTTGGACAACTGACGGTCTATCTTGTTGCTTAGATTAGGACTGTTTTATTTTTATTAGTTTAGAGTCTTTTAGTTGAGTCTAGTTTCATATTCTAAGTTTGGTGTCAATTGCATGCTTTTGTTTTTCTTTTAATTTTCGATTTTGCATGTTCTTAGTCCCTTTTTGATTCATAAAAATTCTAAGTTTGGTGTCCTCTTTGTGTTTTTCCTTTAAAATTTTCGAAAATTAGTGTTTGATTTTCTAAAAATTTTAAGTTTGGTGTCTTTTTGTGGTTTTTCTCTTTCCTCTTTTCAAAAATCAAATCTTTTTCATAAAACTTTTCAATCATATCTTTCTAATTGCTTTTTTTTTCAAAATCTTTTTAATTAACTAATTGATTCAGTTCTCAATTTGCTTTGATTTTGTTTTCTTTTTGATTTTCGAATTTTTTTTATTTCTTTTTATTTTTATTTTAATTTTTTCGTTTAATTAAAAAAAATTATCTATTTGCAATCATTGTCATTTCCCTTTTGTCCATTATGGACCTAAGAGGGATTGATCAGTCCAAAAGGACTCTGGGGTCATATGCTAACCCCATTACAGCTGCATATGGGAGTAGGATTTGTACACCTCCCATCAAAGCAAGCAGCTTTGAGCTAAATCCTCAACTCATTATCATAGTGCAGCAAAACTGCCAGTATTCCGGTCTTCCACAGGAAGAACCTACTGAGTTTCTGGCACAGTTCTTACAAATTGCTGACACAGTACATGATAAAGAGGTAGATCAGGATGTCTACAGACTATTACTGTTTCCATTTGCTGTAAAAGATCAAGCTAAAAGGTGGTTGAATAACCAACCTACAGCAAGCATAAAGACATGGAAACAGTTGTCAGACAAATTCCTGAATCATTTTTACCCTCCAAAGAGGATGACACAGCTAAGGCTGGACATCCAAGGCTTTAAACAAGAGGATAATGAATCCCTTTATAATGCCTGGGAGAGGTATAGAGGTATGCTTAGAAAATGCCCCTCTGAAATGTTTTCAGAGTGGGTACAGTTAGACATCTTCTACTATGGGCTCACAGAAAAAGCTCAGATGTCTTTAGACCACTCAGCTGGTGGATCTATACACATGAGGAAGACAATTGAAGAAGCTCAAGAGCTTATAGACACTGTTGCTAGAAACCAATACTTATATTCTAGCAATGAGTTCGTTCCAAAAGAGGAAGTCATGGCATTAGTCACTGATCCTAATCCTCAAGAACAGATGAATGAGCTTAATTAACAATTGCTCCTGATGACAGAACAGTTAGCAGAATTTAAAGAAATGCTCCATGATACTAAGGTTGCTAACAAGAATATAGAACTGCAGTTGAATCAAGCAAAACAGCAAATATCTAAACAGATAACAGAAGAATGTCAAGCAGTTCAACTAAGGAGTGGGAGAACACTGAATACCACTGCTCAAAAGAGCAAAAAGCCAAACAAAGAACAATTGACAGAGGACAACCAAACCACTGTTCAAAATCCCTCTGAGGACAGTAAGAGCCCAGAGAGGAATGTTATTGGCGTTCAAATGCCAGAAAGGGAAGGAAAGCTGGCGTTAAACGCCCATTCCTTGCCCAGTTCTGGCGTTCAAACGCCAGAAAAGGGGGAAAAGTTGGCGTTAAACGCCCATTTTCCACCCAATCCTGGCGTTCAGACGCCAAGGGGAGATCAGACACCTGAGAGTGCTGACAGTAATCCCTCTAACAAGGCTTCTTCAACCACTTCTGTAAGGAATAAACCTGCAGCATCTAAGGTTGAAGAATATCAAGCCAAGATGCCTTATCCTCAGAAACTCCGCAAAGCGGAACAGGATAAGCAATTTGCCCGCTTTGCAGACTATCTAAGGACTCTTGAAATAAAGATTCCGTTTGCAGAGGCACTTGAGCAAATACCTTCTTATGCTAAGTTCATGAAAGAGATCTTAAGTCATAAGAAGGATTGGAGAGAAACTGAAAAAGTGTTTCTCACTGAAGAATGCAGTGCAGTCATTCTGAAAAGCTTACCAGAAAAGCTTCAAGATCCTAGAAGCTTTATGATACCATGCACATTAGAAGGCGCTTGCACCAAGACAGCCCTATGTGATCTTGGAGCAAGCATCAATCTAATACCTGCATCCACTATCAGAAAGCTTGGGTTGACTGGAGAAATCAAACCAACCAGGATATGCCTCCAACTTGCTGATGGCTCCATTAAACATCCATCAGGCATAATAGAGGATATGATTGTCAAGGTTGGGCCATTTGCCTTTCCAACTGACTTTGTGGTGCTGGAAATGGAGGAGCACAAGAATGCAACTCTCATTCTAGGAAGACCTTTCCTAGCAACTGGGCGAACTCTCATTGATGTACACAAAGGGGAAGTGACCCTGAGAGTCAATGAGGATGAGTTCAAGTTGAATGCTGTGAAAGCTATGCAGCATCCAGACACTCCAAATGACTGCATGGGTGCTGACATTATTGACTCTCTGGTAGAAGAGATCAATATGACTGAAAGCCTAGAATCAGAGCTTGAAGACATCTTCAAGGATGCTCAGCCTGATCAAGAAGAACCACAGGAAACAAAGGAATTTTCGAAAATTCCTCAGGAGGAGGATAAACCTCCCAAACCTGAACTCAAACCACTACCACCATCCCTGAAATATGCATTTCTGGGAGGGGGTGAAACTTTTCCAGTGATTATAAGCTCTGCTTTAAATCCACAGGAAGAGGAAGCACTGATTCAAGTGCTGAGGACACACAAGACAGCTCTTGGGTGGTCCATAAGTGATCTTAAGGGCATTAGTCCAGCTAGATGCATGCACAAGATCCTGTTGGAGGATAATGCCAAACCAGTGGTCCAACCACAGAGGAGGCTAAATCCAGCCATGAAGGAGGTGGTGCAAAAAGAGGTCACTAAATTACTGGAGGCTGGGATTATTTATCCTATTTCTGATAGCCCCTGGGTGAGCCCTGTCCAAGTTGTCCCCAAAAAGGGAGGCATGACAGTGGTTCATAATGAAAAAAATGAACTGGTTCCTACAAGAACAGTCACAGGGTGGCGTATGTGTATTGACTACAGAAGGCTCAATACAGCCACCAGAAAGGATCATTTTCCTTTACCATTCATAGACCAAATGCTAGAAAGACTAGCTGGTCATGATTATTACTGCTTTTTGGATGGCTATTCAGGCTACAACCAAATTGCAGTAGATCCTCAGGACCAAGAGAAAACAGCATTTACATGCCCTTTTGGCGTATTTGCCTACAGAAGGATGCCTTTTGGTCTGTGCAATGCACCTGCAACCTTTCAGAGGTGCATGCTCTCTATCTTCTCAGATATGGTAGAGAAGTTTCTGGAAGTCTTCATGGACGACTTCTCAGTCTATGGAGACTCATTCAGCTCCTGTCTGAACCACCTATCACTTGTCCTGAAAAGGTGCCAAGAGACTAACCTGGTTTTAAACTGGGAGAAATGTCACTTTATGGTGACTGAAGGAATTGTCCTTGGGCACAAAATTTCAAGCAGGGGAATAGAGGTGGATAAGGCAAAGGTAGAGGTAATAGAAAAATTACCACCACCTGCCAATGTTAAGGCAATCAGAAGCTTTCTAGGGCATGCAGGATTTTACAGAAGGTTCATAAAGGATTTTTCGAAAATTGCCAAACCTCTGAGTAATCTGCTAGCTGCTGACACACCATTTGTGTTTGACACACAGTGTCTGCAGGCGTTTGAGACCCTGAAAGCTAAGCTGGTCACAGCACCAGTCATCTCTGCACCTGACTAGACATTGCCATTTGAATTAATGTGTGATGCCAGTGATCATGCCATTGGTGCAGTGTTGGGACAGAGGCATAACAAACTTTTGCATGTCATTTATTATGCTAGCCGTGTTCTAAATGATGCACAGAAAAATTACACAACCACAGAAAACGAATTACTTGCAGTGGTCTATGCCATTGACAAGTTTAGATCTTATCTAGTGAGATCCAAAGTGATTGTGTATACTGACCATGCTGCTCTTAAATACTTACTCACAAAGCAGGATTCAAAACCCAGGCTTATAAGATGGGTGTTGCTTCTGCAGGAGTTTGATATCGAAATAAGAGACAGAAAAGGGACAGAAAACCAGGTAGCTGATCATCTCTCCCGAATAGAACCAGTAGCTGGGGCGTCCCTCCCTTCTACTGAGATCTCTGAGACTTTCCCAGATGAGCAACTCTTTGCCATTCAGGAAGCTCCTTGGTTTGCAGATATTGCAAATTATAAAGCTGTGAGGTTCATACCCAAGGAGTACAGCAGTGTGCAAAGAAAGAAATTAATTTTAGATGCCAAGTACTACCTCTGGGATGAACCATATCTCTTTAAGAGATGTGCTGACGGAGTGATCCGCAGATGTGTACCCAGAGAAGAAGCACAAAGGATCCTATGGCACTGCCATGGATCACAGTATGGAGGACATTTTGGAAGTGAGCGAACAGCCACTAAAGTCCTCCAGTGTGGCTTCTACTGGCCTACTCTCTATAAAGATTCCCGAGAGTTTGTGCGTAACTGTGACAGTTGCCAAAGAGCTGGTAACCTGCCTCACGGATATGCCATGCCTCAACAAGGGATATTAGAGATAGAATTGTTTGATGTATGGGGAATTGACTTCATGGGGCCATTCCCACCATCATACTCAAACACTTACATTCTGGTGGCGGTGGACTATGTATCTAAGTGGGTAGAAGCAATTGCTACACCCACTAATGATACCAAGACCGTGCTAAAATTCCTCCAGAAACACATTTTCAGCAGATTTTGTGTTCCCAGAGTACTAATCAGTGATGGGGGCTCTCATTTCTGCAACAGACAGCTATACTCTGCTATGGTTAGATATGGAATTAGCCATAAAGTGGCGACTCCGTATCATCCACAGACAATGGGCAAGCTGAAGTCTCTAACAGAGAGCTAAAAAGAATCCTAGAACGGACTGTGATAGCCCGAAGAAAGGATTGGGCAAAGAGCTTGGATGATGCTCTGTGGGCATACAGAACAGCATTCAAGACTCCTATAGGAACCTCTCCATACCAACTGGTGTATGGGAAGGCCTGTCATCTGCCCGTGGAACTGGAACATAAAGCCTACTGGGCAACCAGATTCCTAAACATGGATGCTCAGTTAGCTGGTGAAAAAAGATTGCTCCAGTTAAATGAGCTAGAGGAGTTCAGACTCAATGCCTTTGAAAATGCAAAAATTTATAAGGAAAAGGCAAAGAAGTGGCATGACAAGAAATTGTCAACCAGAGTCTTTGAGCCAGGACAAAAAGTTCTGCTCTTCAACTCCAGGCTCAAATTGTTCCCAGGAAAACTCAAATCCCGGTGGAGGGGTCCGTATGTGATCACAGGAGTGTCACCATATGGATATGTTGAGCTTCAGGATATTGATTCTGACAAAAAGTTCATTGTTAATGGACAGAGAATCAAGCATTATCTTGAAAGCAATTTTGAGCAGGAATGCTCAAAACTGAGACTTGAGTGAGTCTCAGTAAAGGTCCAGCTAAAGACAGTAAAGAAGCGCTTGCTGGGAGGCAACCCAGTCATTAGGAGGCTATATGATTTGTTTTACAGAGGCAAGTATCAAAATGAAGGAATTCACAGAGTTACAGAAGGATTCAGCTCAAAAAGCAGAGAAAAGAGTTTACTGGCAAAAAAAACGCCAGTAAGGGGCATTTTGGGCGTTAAACGCCAGAATGGGTACCATTCTGGGCGTTTAACGCCAGGAATGGTGCCATTTTGGGCGTTAAACGCCAGAATGGGCACCATTCTGGGCGTTTAACGCCAGGTGTGCAGAATCCTGGGCGTTTAGAAAAACGCCCAGTGATAAAGGCTTTCTGGCGTTTAACGCCAGCCAGGGCACCTGGCTGGGCGTTAAACGCCCAAAAGGGGCATCAAATGGGCGTTAAACGCCAGAATGGGTGCCATTCTGGGTGTTTAACGCCAGAAAGGTGGGGGGACCACAATTTCGTTTTCAACTCAAATTTTTTCAAACTTTCCTTTTATTACCCATACTCTTCTACATAAATGCACTTCAACCTTTCATCATTCACTCTCAAATCTTCACAAATCAAAACCATTCTTCAAATCTATCTCAAATTAATCCCAAATCTTCTTCAAAAACTCACCCTTTTTTCAAATTCTCTCCATATCTTCTCAAATCTCTTGTTATTTTTTTCAAAATCTCCTTCCTCCCCCCCTTATAAGAACACGTTCGGCTCCTCATTGCCCACACCACTCGAATTTGCTCCTCTCTCTCTCTTCTTTCCTTTCTTTTGCTTGGGGACAAGCAAACCTCTAAGTTTGGTGTGCTTTTCCGTGATCACTAAGCCAAGATTCATCAATATCATGGCTCCTGATGAGCGGATAATTTGTACGCTTTTTGGCATTATTTTTAGTATGTTTTTAGTAGTTTTAGTTGAGTTTTTATTATATTTTTATTAGTTTTTAGTTAAAATTCACTTTTCTGGACTTTACTATGAGATTGTGTGTTTTTCTGTGATTTCAGGTATTTTCTGGCTGAAATTGAGGGATCTGAGCAAAAATCTGATTCAGAGACTGAAAAGGACTGCAGATGCTGTTGGATTCTGACCTCCCTGCACTCGAAGTGGATTTTCTGGAGCTACAGAAGCCCAATTAGCGCGTTCTCAACGGCGTTGGAAAGTAGACATCCTGGGCTTTCCAGCAATATATGATAGTCCATACTTTGCCCAAGATTTGATGGCCTAAACCGGCGTTCAAAGTCACCCTCAGAAATCCCAGCGTTAAACGCCGGAACTGGCACCTAAATGGGAGTTAAACGCCCAAACTGGCATAAAAGCTGGCGTTTAACTCCAAGAAGAGTCTCTACACGAAAATGCTTCATTGCTCAGCCCAAGCACACACCAAGTGGGCCCGGAAGTGGATTTTTATGTCATTTACTCATCTCTGTACACCTTAGGCTACTAGTTCTCTATATATAGGACCTTTTACTATTGTATTTTTCATCTTCGGACATCTAGTTCTTAGATCATTTGAGAGGCTGGCCTCACGGCCATGCCTAGACCTTGTTCTTATGTATTTTCAACGGTGGAGTTTCTACACACCATAGATTAAGGTGTGGAGCTCTGCTGTACCTCGAGTATTAATGCAATTACTATTGTTCTTCTATTCAATTCCGCTTGTTCTTGTTCCAAGATATCACTTGTTCTTCAACTTGATGGATGTGATGATCTGTGATACTCATCATCATTCTCACTCATGAACAAGGTGACTGACAACCATTCTTGTTCTACAAGCATATGAGGCTTAGTGAATATCTCTTGGATTCTTTAATCGGAGTCCTCGTGGTATAGGCGAGAACTGATGGCGGCATTCAAGAGAATCCGGAAGGTCTAACCTTGTCTGTGGTATTCTGAGTAGGATTCAATGATTGAATGACTGTGACGTGCTTCAAACTCCTGAGGGCGGGGCGTTAGTGACAGACGCAAAAGAATCACTAGATTCTATTCCGGCCTGATTGAGAACCGACAGATGGTTAGCCTATGCTGTGACAGAGCATCAGGGACGTATTTCCAATGAGAGGATGGGAGGTAGCCATTGACAATGGTGAAACCCTACATGAGCTTGCCATGGAAAGGAGTAAGAAGGATTGGATGAAGACAGTAGGAAAGCAGAGAGACGGAAGGGAAGGCATCTTCATTCGCTTATCTGAAGCTCTTACCAATGATATACATAAGTATCTCTATCTTTATCTTTATGCTTTATTCGTTTACCACTATACCCATTTGAGTCTGCCTGACTGAGATTTACAAGGTGACCATAGCTTGCTTCATACCAACAATCTCCGTGGGATCGACCCTTACTCACGTAAGGTATTACTTGGACGACCCAGTGCACTTGCTGGTTAGTTGTGCGAAGTTGTAGTGATCACAATTTCGTGCACCAGCTCCTAAGGGAAAACAAACCAATTTAAGAGGCAAGAAGGAGAATAATCCAAAGAATCTTTGGAATCAAGAGAAGTTCTTAACCAAAGAACATGAAGACCATTATCACAAAATAATGGGTCTGAGGTCAGTGATCCCGGAAGTAAAATTTGATCTGAAAGAAGAAGAATATCCGGGGATCCAAGAGCAAATTCGAAACAGAGGATGGGAAGTTCTAACCAATCCTGAGACAAAGGTTGGAAGGAACATGGTTCAGGAATTCTACTCAAATCTGTGGCTGACAGATAAGCAGAGAATGACTGGAACCGCTTACCATGCCTACAGAACCATGGTCAGAGGGAAAGTTATGTACTTCCATCTGGACAAAATAAGAGAAATCTTCAAGTTGCCTCAACTGCAAGATGATCCTGACTCCTTTAATAGGAGAATGGTGAGAGCAGACAAAGGGTTGGATCAAGTTCTAGAGGACATATGCCTCCCTGGAACTAAGTGGATAACCAATTCAAAGGGTGTCCCAAACCAACTCAAGAGGGAAGACCTCAAACCAATTGCAAGAGGTTGGCTAGATTTTATTGGGCGTTCCATACTGCCCACTAGCAACCGTTCTGAGGTATCTATCAAGAGAGCAGTGATGATTCATTGCATTATGCTTGGAAAAAAAGTGGAGGTTCATCATAGGATTGCCTGTGAGATCTACACAATTGCAAATAAGAATTCCACTGTAACAAAATTGGCTTACCCAAGCTTGATCTCCTTGCTCTGTAAAGAGGCTGGGGTAAAGATGGAAGCAGATGAATTCATACCCATTGAACATCCAATCACCAAGAAGTCAATGGAAGGAGCAAGAGAAGCAGGGGCGTGAACTCCAAGAGATGAAACGCCAAAAGCTCTCCTCTCAAGCTGAGGGAGCATCCCCTTCTCAAAATCAAGGTTGTTGAGTCCTAACTCTGTGAAAACCTCTATCATTAGGAGCCTATGTTTTGCGTTTTTTTTGTTTTGTTTTCTATTTCTAATTTCATCTTATATTTATTTTCTGAGTCTTGTTCTTAATTCATAATTAATAAAATTTGAAGTTTATGCCTTAAAGCTATGAATGTCCTATGAATCCATCACCTCTCTTAAATGAAAAATCCTTTAATCACAAAAGAACAAGAAGTACAGGATTTCGAAATTTATCCTTGAAACTAGCTTAATTGGTTTGATGTGGTGACCATACTTTCTGTTTTCTGAATGTATGCTTGAACAGTGCATATGTCTTTTGAATTTGTTATTCATGAATGTTAAAATTGTTGGCTCTTGAAAGAATGATGAAAAAAGAGACATGTTATTGAGGATCTGAAAAATCATAAAAATGATTCTTGAAGCAAGAAAAAGCAGTGAATACAAAAAAAAATTTCGAAAAAAAAAAGAAATAGAAAAGAAAAAGAAAGAAATAAAAGTTGTGATCCAAGGCAAAAAGAGTGTGCTTAAGAACCTTGTACACCTCTAATTGGGGACTCTAGCAAAGCTGAGTCACAATCTGAAAAGGTTCACCCAATTATGTGTCTGTGGCATGTATGTATCCGGTGGTAATACTGGAAGACAGAGTGCTTTGGGCCACAGCCAAGACTCATAAAGTAGCTATGTTCAAGAATTATCATACTTAACTAGGAGAATCAATAACACTATCTGGATTCTGAGTTCCTAAAGAAGCCAATCATTCTGAATTTCAGAGGATAGAGTGAGATGCCAAAACTGTTCGGAGGCAAAAAGCTACTAGTCCCGCTCATCTAATTTGGAGCTAAGTTTCATTGATAATTTGGAATCTATAGTATTCTCTTCTTTTATATTTGATTTTCAGTTGCTTGGGGACAAGCAACAATTTAAGTTTGGTGTTGTGATGAGCGGATAATTTATACGCTTTTTGGCATTGTTTTTAGTATGTTTTTAGTATGATTTAGTTAGTTTTTAGTATATTTTTATTAGTTTTTAGTTAAAATTCACTTTTCTGGACTTTACTATGAGTTTGTGTGTTTTTCTGTGATTTCAGGTATTTTCTGACTGAAATTGAAGGTTCTGAGCAAAAATCTGATTCAGAGACTGAAAAGGACTGCAGATGCTGTTGGATTCTGACCTCCCTGCACTCGAAGTGGATTTTCTGGAGCTACAGAAGCCCAATTGGCGCGCTCTCAACGGCATTGGAAAGTAGACATCCTGGGCTTTCCAGAAATATATGATAGTCTATACTTTGATGGCCCAAACCGGCGTTCAAAGTCACCCTTAGGAATTCCAGCGTTAAACGCCGGAACTGGCATAAAACTTGGAGTTAAACGCCCAAACTGGCATGAAAGCTGGCGTTTAACTCCAGAAAAGGTCTCTACACGAAAATGCTTCAATGCTCAGCCCAAGCACACACCAAGTGGGCCCGGAAGTGGATTTTTCTGTCATTTACTCATTTCTGTAAACCTTAAGGTTACTAGTTCACTATTAATAGGATCTTTTTGACATTGTAACTGTACCTCATGACATTTTTACACATTTCATTGTATACCTTCCACGGCATGAGTCTCTAAACCCCATGGTTGGGGGTGAGGAGCTCTGCTGTGTCTTGATGGATTAATGCAATTACTACTGTTTCTTATTCAATCATGCTTGCTTCCATTCTAAGATATCACTTGCTCTTAACCCGGATGAAGGTGATGATCCATGACACTCATCATCATTCTCAACTATGAACATGTGCCTGACAACCACCCCTGTTCTACTTTAGATTGAGTAGATATCTCTTGAATTCCTTAACCAGAATCTTCGTGGTATAAGCTAGAACTGATGGCGGCATTCAAGAGAATCCGGAAGGTCTAAACCTTGTCTGTGGTATTCTGAGTAGGATTCAATGACTGAATGACTGTGACGTGCTTCAAACTCCTAGCAGGCGGGGCGTTAGTGACAGACGCAAAAGAATCGATGGATTCTATTCCGGCCTGACCGAGAACCGACAGATGATTAGCCATGCTGTGACAGAGCATAGGAACGTTTTCACTGAGAGGATGGGAGGTAGCCACTGACAACGGTGAAAGCCTACATACAGCTTGCCATGGAAGGAGCCTTGCGTGTTTGATGAAGAAGACAGTAGGAAAGCAGAGATTCAGAAGATGGAGCATCTCCAAAGCCTCAACCTATTCTCCATTACTGCAAAACAAGTACCTATTTCATGTTCTTTTGCTTTTCACAATCAATCCTGATAATTTCTTATATCCTGACTAAGATTTACAAGATAACCATAGCTTGCTTCAAGCCGACAATCTCCGTGGGATCGACCCTTGCTCACGCAAGGTATTACTTGGACGACCCAGTGCACTTGCTGGTTAGTTGTGCGGGATTGCAAAAGTGTGATTGCAATTTCGTGCACCAAGTTTTTGGCGCCGTTGCCGGGGATTGTTCGAGTTTGGACAACTGACGGTCTATCTTGTTGCTTAGATTAGGACTGTTTTATTTTTATTAGTTTAGAGTCTTTTAGTTGAGTCTAGTTTCATATTCTAAGTTTGGTGTCAATTGCATGCTTTTGTTTTTCTTTTAATTTTCGATTTTGCATGTTCTTAGTCCCTTTTTGATTCATAAAAATTCTAAGTTTGGTGTCCTCTTTGTGTTTTTCCTTTAAAATTTTTGAAAATTAGTGTTTGATTTTCTAAAAATTTTAAGTTTGGTGTCTTTTTGTGGTTTTTCTCTTTCCTCTTTTCAAAAATCAAATCTTTTTCATAAAACTTTTCAATCATATCTTTCTAATTGCTTTTTTTTTCAAAATCTTTTTAATTAACTAATTGATTCAGTTCTCAATTTGCTTTGATTTTGTTTTCTTTTTTATTTTCGAATTTTTTTTATTTCCTTTTATTTTTATTTTAATTTTTTTCGTTTAATTCAAAAAAAAAAAACAAAATTTATCTATTTGCAATCATTGTCATTTCCCTTTTGTCCATTATGGACCTAAGAGGGATTGATCAGTCCAAAAGGACTCTGGGGTCATATGCTAACCCCATTACAGCTGCATATGGGAGTAGCATTTGTACACCTCCCATCAAAGCAAGTAGCTTTGAGCTAAATCCTCAACTCATTATCATAGTGCAGCAAAACTGCCAGTATTCCGGTCTTCCACAGGATGAACCTACTGAGTTTCTGGCACAGTTCTTACAAATTGCTGACACAGTACATGATAAAGAGGTAGATCAGGATGTCTACAGACTATTACTGTTTCCATTTGCTGTAAAAGATCAAGCTAAAAGGTGGTTGAATAACCAACCTACAGCAAGCATAAAGACATAGAAACAGTTGTCAGACAAATTCCTGAATCATTTTTACCCTCCAAAGAGGATGACACAGCTAAGGCTGGACATCCAAGGCTTTAAACAAGAGGATAATGAATCCCTTTATAATGCCTGGGAGAGGTATAGAGGTATGCTTAGAAAATGCCCCTCTGAAATGTTTTCAGAGTGGGTATAGTTAGACATCTTCTACTATGGGCTCACAGAAAAAGCTCAGATGTCTTTAGACCACTCAGCTGGTGGATCTATACACATGAGGAAGACAATTGAAGAAGCTCAAGAGCTTATAGACACTGTTGCTAGAAACCAATACTTATATTCTAGCAATGAGTTCGTTCCAAAAGAGGAAGTCATGGCATTAGTCACTGATCCTAATCCTCAAGAACAGATGAATGAGCTTAATCAACAATTGCTCCTGATGACAGAACAGTTAGCAGAATTTAAAGAAATGCTCCATGATACTAAGGTTGCTAACAAGAACATAGAACTGCAGTTGAATCAAGCAAAACAGCAAATATCTAAACAGATAACAGAAGAATGTCAAGCAGTTCAACTAAGGAGTGGGAGAACACTGAATACCACTGCTCAAAAGAGCAAAAAGCCAAACAAGGAACAATTGACAGAGGACAACCAAACCACTGTTCAAAATCCCTCTGAGGACAGTAAGAGCCCAGAGAGGAATGTTATTGGCGTTCAAACGCCAGAAAGGGAAGGAAAGCTGGCGTTAAACGCCCATTGCTTGCCCAGTTCTGGCGTTCAAACGCCAGAAAAGGGGGAAAAGTTGGCGTTAAACGCCCATTTTCCACCCAATCCTGGCGTTCAGACGCCAAGGGGAGATCAGACACCTGAGAGTGCTGACAGTAATCCCTCTAACAAGGCTTCCTCAACCACTTCTGTAAGGAATAAACCTGCAGCATCTAAGGTTGAAGAATATCAAGCCAAGATGCCTTATCCTCAGAAACTCCGCAAAGCGGAACAGGATAAGCAATTTGCCCGCTTTGCAGACTATCTAAGGACTCTTGAAATAAAGATTCCGTTTGCAGAGGCACTTGAGCAAATACCTTCTTATGCTAAGTTCATGAAAGAGATCTTAAGTCATAAGAAGGATTGGAGAGAAACTGAAAAAGTGTTTCTCACTGAAGAATGCAGTGCAGTCATTCTGAAAAGCTTCAAGATCCTAGAAGCTTTATGATACCATGCACATTAGAAGGCGCTTGCACCAAGACAGCCCTATGTGATCTTGGAGCAAGCATCAATCTAATACCTGCATCCACTATCAGAAGGCTTGGGTTGACTGGAGAAATCAAACCAACCAGGATATGCCTCCAACTTGCTGATGGCTCCATTAAACATCCATCAGGCATAATAGAGGATATGATTGTCAAGGTTGGGCCATTTGCCTTTCCAACTGACTTTGTGGTGCTGGAAATGGAAGAGCACAAGAATGCAACTCTCATTCTAGGAAGACCTTTCCTAGCAACTGGGCGAACTCTCATTGATGTACACAAAGGGGAAGTGACCCTGAGAGTCAATGAGATGAGTTCAAGTTGAATGCTGTGAAAGCTATGCAGCATCCAGACACTCCAAATGACTGCATGGGTGCTGACATTATTGACTCTCTGGTAGAAGAGATCAATATGACTGAAAGCCTAGAATCAGAGCTTGAAGACATCTTCAAGGATGCTCAGCCTGATCAAGAAGAACCACAGGAAACAAAGGAATTTTCGAAAATTCCTCAGGAGGAGGATAAACCTCCCAAACCTGAACTCAAACCACTACCACCATCCCTGAAATATGCATTTCTGGGAGGGGGTGAAACTTTTCCAGTGATTATAAGCTCTGCTTTAAATCCACAGGAAGAGGAAGCACTGATTCAAGTGCTGAGGACACACAAGACAGCTCTTGGGTGGTCCATAAGTGATCTTAAGGGCATTAGTCCAGCTAGATGCATGCACAAGATCCTGTTGGAGGATAATGCCAAACCAGTGGTCCAACCACAGAGGAGGCTAAATCCAGCCATGAAGGAGGTGGTGCAAAAGAGGTCACTAAATTACTGGAGGCTGGGATTATTTATCCTATTTCTGATAGCCCCTGGGTGAGCCCTGTCCAAGTTGTCCCCAAAAAGGGAGGCATGACAGTGGTTCATAATGAAAAAAATGAACTGGTTCCTACAAGAACAGTCACAGGGTGGCGTATGTGTATTGACTACAGAAGGCTCAATACAGCCACCAGAAAGGATCATTTTCCTTTACCATTCATAGACCAAATGCTAGAAAGACTAGCTGGTCATGATTATTACTGCTTTTTGGATGGCTATTCAGGCTACAACCAAATTGCAGTAGATCCTCAGGACCAAGAGAAAACAGCATTTACATGCCCTTCTGGCGTATTTGGCTACAGAAGGATGCCTTTTGGTCTGTGCAATGCACCTGCAACCTTTCAAAGGTGCATGCTCTCTATCTTCTCAGATATGGTAGAGAAGTTTCTGGAAGTCTTCATGGACGACTTCTCAGTCTATGGAGACTCATTCAGCTCCTGTCTGAACCACCTATCACTTGTCTTGAAAAGGTGCCAAGAGACTAACCTGGTTTTAAACTGGGAGAAATGTCACTTTATGGTGACTGAAGGAATTGTCCTTGGGCACAAAATTTCAAGCAGGGGAATAGAGGTGGATAAGGCAAAGGTAGAGGTAATAGAAAAATTACCACCACCTGCCAATGTTAAGGCAATCAGAAGCTTTTTGGGGCATGCAGGATTTTACAGAAGGTTCATAAAGGATTTTTCGAAAATTGCCAAACCTCTGAGTAATCTGCTAGCTGCTGACACACCATTTGTGTTTGACACACAGTGTCTGCAGGCGTTTGAGACCCTGAAAGCTAAGCTGGTCACAGCACCAGTCATCTCTGCACCTGACTGGACATTGCCATTTGAATTAATGTGTGATGCCAGTGATCATGCCATTGGTGCAGTGTTGGGACAGAGGCATAACAAACTTCTGCATGTCATTTATTATGCTAGCCGTGTTCTAAATGATGCACAGAAAAATTACACAACCACAGAAAACGAATTACTTGCAGTGGTCTATGCCATTGACAAGTTTAGATCTTATCTAGTGGGATCCAAAGTGATTGTGTATACTGACCATGCTGCTCTTAAATACTTACTCACAAAGCAGGATTCAAAACCCAGGCTTATAAGATGGGTGTTGCTTCTGCAGGAGTTTGATATCGAAATAAGAGACAGAAAAGGGACAGAAAACCAGGTAGCTGATCATCTCTCCCGAATAGAACCAGTAGCTGGGGCGTCCCTCCCTTCTACTGAGATCTCTGAGACTTTCCCAGATGAGCAACTCTTTGCCATTCAGGAAGCTCCTTGGTTTGCAGATATTGCAAATTATAAAGCTGTGAGGTTCATACCCAAGGAGTACAGCAGTGTGCAAAGAAAGAAATTAATTTCAGATGCCAAGTACTACCTCTGGGATGAACCATATCTCTTTAAGAGATGTGCTGACGGAGTGATCCGCAGATGTGTACCCAGAGAAGAAGCACAAAGGATCCTATGGCACTGCCATGGATCACAGTATGGAGGACATTTTGGAAGTGAGCGAACAGCCACTAAAGTCCTCCAGTGTGGCTTCTACTGGCCTACTCTCTATAAAGATTCCCGAGAGTTTGTGCGTAACTGTGACAGTTGCCAAAGAGCTGGTAACCTGCCTCACGGATATGCCATGCCTCAACAAGGGATATTAGAGATAGAATTGTTTGATGTATGGGGAATTGACTTCATGGGGCCATTCCCACCATCATACTCAAACACTTACATTCTGGTGGCGGTGGACTATGTATCTAAGTGGGTAGAAGCAATTGCTACACCCACTAATGATACCAAGACCGTGCTAAAATTCCTCCAGAAACACATTTTCAGCAGATTTGGTGTTCCCAGAGTACTAATCAGTGATGGGGGCTCTCATTTCTGCAACAGACAGCTATACTCTGCTATGGTTAGATATGGAATTAGCCATAAAGTGGCGACTCCGTATCATCCACAGACAAATGGGCAAGCTGAAGTCTCTAACAGAGAGCTAAAAAGAATCCTAGAACGGACTGTGATAGCCCGAAGAAAGGATTGGGCAAAGAGCTTGGATGATGCCCTGTGGGCATACAGAACAGCATTCAAGACTCCTATAGGAACCTCTCCATACCAACTGGTGTATGGGAAGGCCTGTCATCTGCCCGTGGAACTGGAACATAAAGCCTACTGGGCAACCAGATTCCTAAACATGGATGCTCAGTTAGCTGGTGAAAAAAGATTGCTCCAGTTAAATGAGCTAGAGGAGTTCAGACTCAATGCCTTTGAAAATGCAAAAATTTATAAGGAAAAGGCAAAGAAGTGGCATGACAAGAAATTGTCAACCAGAGTCTTTGAGCCAGGACAAAAAGTTCTGCTCTTCAACTCCAGGCTCAAATTGTTCCCAGGAAAACTCAAATCCCGGTGGAGGGGTCCGTATGTGATCACAGGAGTGTCACCATATGGATATGTTGAGCTTCAGGATATTGATTCTGACAAAAAGTTCATTGTTAATGGATAGAGAATCAAGCATTATCTTGAAAGCAATTTTGAGCAGGAATGCTCAAAACTGAGACTTGAGTGAGTCTCAGTAAAGGTCCAGCTAAAGACAGTAAAGAAGCGCTTGCTGGGAGGCAACCCAGTCATTAGGAGGCTATATGATTTGTTTTTACAGAGGAAAGTATCAAAAATGAAGGAATTCACAGAGTTACAGAAGGATTCAGCTCAAAAAGCAGAGAAAAAGAGCTTACTGGCGAAAAAATGCCAGTAAGGGGCATTTTGGGCGTTAAAAGCCAGAATGGGTACCATTCTGGGCGTTTAACGCCAGGAATGGTGCCATTTTGGGCGTTAAACGCCAGAATGGGCACCATTCTGGGCGTTTAACGCCAGGTGTGCAGAATCCTGGGCGTTTAGAAAAACGCCCAGTGATAAAGGCTTTCTGGCGTTTAACGCCAGCCAGGGCACCTGGCTAGGCGTTAAACGCCCAAAAGGGGCATCAAATGGGCGTTAAACGCCAGAATGGGTGCCATTCTGGGCGTTTAACGCCAGAAAGGTGGGGGGACCACAATTTCGTTTTCAACTCAAATTTTTTCAAACTTTCCTTTTATTACCCATACTCTTCTACATAAATGCACTTCAACCTTTCATCATTCACTCTCAAATCTTCATAAATCAAAACCATTCTTCAAATCTATCTCAAATTAATCCCAAATCTTCTTCAAAAACTCACCCTTTTTTCAAATTCTCTCCATATCTTCTCAAATCTCTTGTTATTTTTTTCAAAATCTCCTTCCTCCCCCCCTTATAAGAACACGTTCGGCTCCTCATTGCCCACACCATTCGAATTTGCTCCTCTCTCTCTTCTTTCCTTTCTTTTGCTTGGGGACAAGCAAACCTCTAACTTTGGTGTGCTTTTCCGTGATCACTAAGCCAAGATTCATCAATATCATGGCTCCTAAGGGAAAACAAACCAATATAAGAGGCAAGAAGGAGAATAATCCAAAGAATCTTTGGAATCAAGAGAAGTTCTTAACCAAAGAACATGAAGACCATTATCACAAAATAATGGGTCTGAGGTCAGTGATCCCGGAAGTAAAATTTGATCTGAAAGAAGAAGAATATCCGGGGATCCAAGAGCAAATTCGAAACAGAGGATGGGAAGTTCTAACCAATCCTGAGACAAAGGTTGGAAGGAACATGGTTCAGGAATTCTACTCAAATCTGTGGCTGACAGATAAGCAGAGAATGACTGGAACCGCTTACCATACCTACAGAACCATGGTCAGAGGGAAAGTTATGTACTTCCATCTGGACAAAATAAGAGAAATCTTCAAGTTGCCTCAACTGCAAGATGATCCTGACTCCTTTAATAAGAGAATGGTGAGAGCAGACAAAGGGTTGGATCAAGTTCTAGAGGACATATGCCTCCCTGGAACTAAGTGGATAACCAATTCAAAGGGTGTCCCAAACCAACTCAAGAGGGAAGACCTCAAACCAATTGCAAGAGGTTGGCTAGATTTTATTGGGCATTCCATACTGCCCACTAGCAACCGTTCTGAGGTATCTATCAAGAGAGCAGTGATGATTCATTGCATTATGCTTGGAAAAGACATGGAGGTTCATCATGTGATTGCCTGTGAGATCTACACAATTGCAAATAAGAATTCCACTGTAACAAAATTGGCTTACCCAAGCTTGATCTCCTTGCTCTGTAAAGAGGCTGGGGTAAAGATGGAAGCAGATGAATTCATACCCATTGAACATCCAATCACCAAGAAGTCAATGGAAGGAGCAAGAGAAGCAGGGGCGTGAACTCCAAGAGATGAAACGCCAAAAGCTCTTCTCTCAAGCTGAGGGAGCATCCCCTTCTCAAAATCAAGGTTGTTGAGTCCTAACTCTGTGAAAACCTCTATCATTAGGAGCCTATGTTTTGCGTTTTTTTTTTGTTTTGTTTTCTATTTCTAGTTTCATCTTATATTTATTTTCTGAGTCTTGTTCTTAATTCATAATTAATAAAATTTGAAATTTATGCCTTAAAGCTATGAATGTCCTATGAATCCATCACCTCTCTTAAATGAAAAATGCTTTAATCACAAAAGAACAAGAAGTACAGGATTTCGAAATTTATCCTTGAAACTAGCTTAATTGGTTTGATGTGGTGACCATACTTTCTGTTTTCTGAATGTATGCTTGAACAGTGCATATGTCTTTTGAATTTGTTATTCATGAATGTTAAAATTGTTGGCTCTTGAAAGAATGATGAAAAAAGAGACATGTTATTGAGGATCTGAAAAATCATAAAAATGATTCTTGAAGCAAGAAAAAGCAGTGAATACAAAAAAAAAATTTCGAAAAAAAAAGAAATAGAAAAGAAAAAGAAAGAAATAAAAGTTGTGATCCAAGGCAAAAAGAGTGTGCTTAAGAACCTTGGACACCTCTAATTGGGGACTCTAGCAAAGCTGAGTCACAATCTGAAAAGGTTCACCCAATTATGTGTCTGTGGCATGTATGTATCCGGTGGTAATACTGGAAGACAGAGTGCTTTGGGCCACAGCCAAGACTCATAAAGTAGCTGTGTTCAAGAATTATCATACTTAACTAGGAGAATCAATAACACTATCTGGATTCTGAGTTCCTAAAGAAGCCAATCATTCTGAATTTCAGAGGATAGAGTGAGATGCCAAAACTGTTCGGAGGCAAAAAGCTACTAGTCCCGCTCATCTAATTTGGAGCTAAGTTTCATTGATAATTTGGAATCTATAGTATATTCTCTTCTTTTTATATTTGATTTTCAGTTGCTTGGGGACAAGCAACAATTTAAGTTTGGTGTTGTGATGAGCGGATAATTTATACGCTTTTTGGCATTGTTTTTAGTATGTTTTTAGTATGATTTAGTTAGTTTTTAGTATATTTTTATTAGTTTTTAGTTAAAATTCACTTTTCTGGACTTTACTATGAGTTTGTGTGTTTTTCTGTGATTTTAGGTATTTTCTGGCTGAAATTGAGGGACCTGACCAAAAATCTGATCCAGAGACTGAAAAGGACTGCAGATGCTGTTGGATTCTGACCTCCCTGCACTCGAAGTGGATTTTCTGGAGCTACAGAAGTCCAATTGGCGCGCTCTCAACGGCGTTGGAAAGTAGACATCCTGGGCTTTCCAGCAATATATGATAGTCCATACTTTGCCCAAGATTTGATGGCCCAAACCGGCGTTCAAAGTCACCCTTAGGAATTCCAGCGTTAAACGCCGGAACTGGCATAAAACTTGGAGTTAAACGCCCAAACTGGCATGAAAGCTGGCGTTTAACTCCAGAAAAGGTCTCTACACGAAAATGCTTCAATGCTCAGCCCAAGCACACACCAAGTGGGCCCGGAAGTGGATTTTTCTGTCATTTACTCATTTCTGTAAACCTTAAGGTTACTAGTTCACTATTAATAGGATCTTTTTGACATTGTAACTGTACCTCATGACATTTTTACACATTTCATTGTATACCTTCCACAGCATGAGTCTCTAAACCCCATGGTTGGGGGTGAGGAGCTCTGCTGTGTCTTGATGGATTAATGCAATTACTACTGTTTCTTATTCAATCATGCTTGCTTCCATTCTAAGATATCACTTGCTCTTAACCCAGATGAAGGTGATGATCCGTGACACTCATCATCATTCTCAACTATGAACATGTGCCTGACAACCACCCCTGTTCTACTTTAGATTGAGTAGATATCTCTTGGATTCCTTAACCAGAATCTTCGTGGTATAAGCTAGAACTGATGGCGGCATTCAAGAGAATCCGGAAGGTCTAAACCTTGTCTGTGGTATTCTGAGTAGGATTCAATGATTGAATGACTGTGACGTGCTTCAAACTCCTAGCAGGCGGGGCGTTAGTGACAGACGCAAAAGAATCGATGGATTCTATTCCGGCCTGACCGAGAACCGACAGATGATTAGCCATGCTGTGACAGAGCATAGGAACGTTTTCACTGAGAGGATGGGAGGTAGCCACTGACAACGGTGAAACCCTACATACAGCTTGCCATGGAAGGAGCCTTGCGTGTTTGATGAAGAAGACAGTAGGAAAGCAGAGATTCAGAAGATGGAGCATCTCCAAAGCCTCAACCTATTCTCCATTACTGCAAAACAAGTACCTATTTCATGTTCTTTTGCTTTTCACAATCAATCCTGATAATTTCTGATATCCTGACTAAGATTTACAAGATAACCATAGCTTGCTTCAAGCCGACAATCTCCGTGGGATCGACCCTTGCTCACGCAAGGTATTACTTGGACGACCCAGTGCACTTGCTGGTTAGTTGTGCGGGATTGCAAAAGTGTGATTGCAATTTCGTGCACCATGCATTAAATTTTTTTGTTGATTGTTAGATGAAGAGCAAGCTATAGAAAGCAAGATTAGTAGAGAATTGAGAGAATTGACACTAGTCACTTGAGAATTAGAATGATATACACTACCATTAAAGGTTCAGTGCTTAATTCTATGTTCCCTGCTTTCATGAGCTATCTTCTTCTTGCAAGTTATTTGTATTATATTTTGTGATTTGAATTAGTGAAATCCAGTTCATATCTGTTCTTGAAAGATTTTTTTACTTTTTCACCAAGTAGGTAGAATCATTTTAGCATGTAGTTGCATTCACATTCATAGGTTGCATTGCATGAGTCTTGCTTTTTCCTACTCATTTATTTTGTCTCCTTGAGATTATCATGAGGACATGCTAATGATTAAGTGTGGGGAGGTTGATAAACCACTATTTTATGGTTTATATTGTATTTAATCAACTGGTTTTATCAAGCTTTTCACCCACTTATTCATATGATTTGCATGATTTTACAATTCCTTCCTAGTTTAGTTCTATGATTGGAAACATGCTTGATAAACCATTATTTTATGGTTTATCTTGTGCTTAATTGAGTGGATTTATCGATTTTTCATACACTTATTCATACTAAATGCATGGGTTTACATTCTCCTTCCTGATTTTGTGCTATGATTGAAAACATGCTTCTTTGGCCTTATATTTGCTAATATTAATCCTCTCTTGTTACCATTAGATGCCATGATATGTGTTAAGTGATTTCAGGGATTACAGGGCATGAATGGCTCAGAGGATGGAAAGGAAGCATGCAAAAGTGGAAGGAATACAAGAAGTTGAAGGAACTGCAAAGCTGTCAGCCTGACCCTCCCGCACTAAAATGATCATAACTTGAGCTACAGAGGTGCAAACGATGTGGTTCTACTTGCGTTGGAAAGCTAACATCCGGGGCTTCGATTTGATACATAATTCGTCATAGTGACCATACAGAGAGGCGATGCTAACGCGCGCTCCACGCGGACGTATCGCATCTGCGAATCTCATTCTACGCAAATGCGTGGACGACGCTTTCGCGTCACTTTTCCGCGACCTGTACGTACCAGATTTCGAAATTAGTGATTTCTGGGTTGTTTTTGACCCAGTTTTCGGCCCCGAAAGCACATATTAGAGGCTATAAAGTGGGGGAATGCATCCATTCATAATGATTCATTCATAATAGACTTTTTATAGTTTTAGATGTAGTTTTTTCGAGAGAGAAGTTCTCTCCTCTTTCTTAGGATTTAGGATTAGGATTAGGATTAGGATTTCAACTTCTTCATCACAGGTTCAATGTTCCTTTAATTTATTTTCTACTTTTATTTATTACTTTAGTTGATTATTTGATGTTGCCAATTTGGCTTATGGATTTCTATGTTCAATCTAACTTTCTATTTAATATAATTCGAGGTATTTCAGATTTATGATTGCTTTCCTTTTTATAGAAAATTTAGATTTTCTACCTTTTGGCTCTGGTTGATTAATTGGTGACTCTTGAGTTATCAAACTCATTGTTGACTGAAAATTGGAATTCTTCAAGAATTAATTCGAGTTCCAATAACTCTAGCCTTTCCCAAGGAAAGACTAGGACCTGAGGAATCAAAATTAATTCATCCACTTAACTTACCTTCATAGTTAGAGATTAACAAGGTGGGAGAAAAATCCAATTCTCATCACAATTGATAAGGATAACTAGGATAGGACTTCCAGTTCTCATACCTTGCCAAGAGCTTTACTATTTATTATTTTAACGACTTGTTATTTTACATTACTTGTTCAACCCTTTTAAAAAACCCCAAAAAATACCTTTGCATAACCAATAATAAGAACACCTCCCTGCAATTCCTTGAGAAGACGACCCGAGGTTTAAATACTTCGGTTATCAATTCCAAAGGGGTTTGTTAATTGTGACAACCAAAACTTTTGTAAGAAAGGTTGATTGCTTGGTTTAGAAACTATACTTGCAACGAGAATTTATTATAACTTCTAAACCATCAATCTCCAGTTCTTCAAAATGGCGCCCTTGCCGGGGAATTGCAAACGTGTGCCTTATTATTGGTTATTGTAAATATTTTTCAAAAAAAAATTCAGATTTTAAAAATTTTTATCTTATCTTATCCTTTTTAAAAAAATCATATCTTTTTCAAAATCCTATCTTACTTTTTTTTCAAAAATTATATCTTTTTCAAAATATTTTCTTCTTGTTAGTTTTTGTTTTTATTTTATTCTACTACTATGAACTCTCACCCCTTTGGCTATGAGTCTGGTTACAACTATGTTGTAGGAAGAGGAAGTTATAACAGGAATATGCATCAAGGTCAAGGCAATCAAAGATGGACGGAGCCAAGAGGATCTGATCAACCCTTTAGGCAACAATACCCTCCTAGATATCACAGACAAAGACCATTCTACAATGCATACCAAGCTGATAGATATGGTGGACCACCTAGTAGCTACCAACAAGCCCCACCGTATGCTCAGAGACCATCCTCACAACATAACTTTGAACCACCACACTTACAAGCCCCTTTCCGCCACTCACCTCCATATGACCCTAACCCATATCCACCATACCAACCACCCTATGAACCGTATGAACCATATGTAGAACCACCCTAATCCCACCCCAATTACTCCCAAGAACCACCACTGCCAATTTTTGGATCGACCCAAGAATCACAGGCTCGCCTCAAGGAATCAGTAGATCAATTTCATACAATCCTTCATCAACTGGAGCAAGCAATAAATCAATTAGCTTCCAGATGTTCGGACACTCAAGGAACCCCCATGGCTTCATGTGGACAATCTAATGAAGAACGTAGCATGAAGGAGACATTAGAAACTCCGGTGGACAGTAAGGAGCATGAATTTGTACTGGAACAAGTGGAGGAAGCCGGAATTATTAAAGAGTAAGAGGAAGCAGTGGTTGAAGACTTAGGAGATGCTGAACCTCCATGGGAAAGTCAAGTTATACAACCTCCTTCAAAGACGTTTGAAACTGATGTTGAGGAGGGTGTACAACCTCCAAGGCATCTCATGATTGAAGACTTTGAAAGGGATGGTCAAGAGATGGATTCGATCATTGATGAATTCTTATCTACATTTGTGCCCTCTCCCATTGGACTTGACATGGAGATGAAAGAAGAAGAAGCACAACCTCCTATGCCCTTGGTGAACAATGAAGAAGAGATTGAATTGGAAGAAATCCACCAAGAGGAAGAGGTTGATATTGAAGAAGATTGCAAAGAGGTGGAAGATGTCGAAGAAGAGCACAAGGGAGTGGAACTTGCACGTTCATTAGAAACACCTCCCCCTAAGTTGCCGTCATCCTTCACAACATTCAAGTGGGTAAAATTCATATCCCTTAGCTTTCTAATTCCACTTGAATACGGGCTACTGGAGACGGATGGTTGGTGCACGAAATTGTGATCATCAATGGCGCCATCAACATGGTACGCTCAATTGCAATCTCAACTCTTTATCACAACTTCACACAACTAACCAGCAAGTGTACTGGGTCGTCCAAGTAATAAACCTTACGCGAGTAAGGGTCGATCCCACGGAGATTGTTGTATGAAGCAAGCTATGGTCATCTTGTAAATCTCAATCAGGCAGATTCAAATGGTTATGGATGATTTATGAATAAAGCATAAATATAAAATAAGGATAGAGATACTTATGTAATTCATTGGTGAGAATTTCAAATAAGCGTATGGAGATGCTTTGTCCCTTCCGTCTCTCTACTTTCCTACTGTCTTCATCCAATCCTTCTTACTCCTTTCCATGGCAAGCTGTATGTTGGGCATCACCGTTGTCAGTGGCTACAGTCCCATCCTCTCAGTGAAAATGTTCAACGTGCTCTGTCACAGCACGGCTAATCATCTGTCAGTTCTCAATCAGGTTGGAATAGAATCTAGTGATTCTTTTGCGTCTGTCACTAACGCCCAACCTTCAGGAGTTTGAAGCTCGTCACAGTTATTCAATCCTTGAATCCTACTCAGAATACCACAGACAAGGTTTAGACCTTCCGAATTCTCATGAATGCCGCCATCAATTCTAGCTTATACCACGAAGATTCTGATTAAGGAATCCAAGAGATAAACATTCAAGCCTTGTTTGCTTGTAGAACAGAAGTGGTTGTCAGGCACGCTTTCATAAGTGAGAATGATGATGAGCGTCACATAATCATCACATTCATCATGTTCTTGGGTGCAAATGAATATCTTAGAACAAGAATAAGCTGAATTGAATAGAAGAACAATAGTAATTGCATTAATACTTGAGGTACAGCAAAGCTCCACACCTTAATCTATGGTGTGTAGAAACTCCACCGTTGAAAATACATAAGAACAAGGTCTAGGCATGGCCGAATGGCCAGCCTTCCAATGATCTAAGAACTAAACATCCGAAGATGATCCTAAGATCTAAAGTGATCAAAAGATCTAAAGTGATCAAAAGATGAAAATACAATAGCAAAAGGTCCTATTTGTAGAGAACTAGTAGCCTAGGGTTTTCAGAGATGAGTAAATGACATAAAAATCCACTTCCTGGCCCACTTGGTGTGTGCTTGGGCTGAGCATTGAAGCTTCTATGTGTAGAGACTTTTCTTGGAGTTAAACGTCAGCTTTTGTGCCAGTTTGGGCGTTTAACTCCCATTCTTGTGCCAGTTCTGGCATTTAACGCCGGGCAGTTTTGAGCTGATTTGGAACGCCGGTTTGGGCCATCAAATCTCGGGAAAAGTATGGACTATTCATTGTTGGAAAGCCCAGGATGTCTACTTTCCAACGCAGTAGAGAGCGCGCCAATTGGGCTTCTGTAGCTCCAGAAAATCCACTTCGAGTGCAGGGAGGTCAGAATCCAACAGCATCTGCAGTCCTTTTCAGCCTTTGTATCAGATTTTTGCTCAGGTCCCTCAATTTCAGCCAGAAAATACCTGAAATCACAGAAAAACACACAAACTCATAGTAAAGTACAGAAAAGTGAATTTTAACTAAAAACTAATAAAAATATAATAAAAACTAACTGAAACATACTAAAAACATACTAAAAATAATGCCAAAAAGCGTATAAATTATCCGCTCATCAATGGTCAACTCAGAGCTCTTTGTGGCATTAAGAGTAAGATAAAGATGGTCAGTGGTAAGAATTGTCCAGTAAGGTTCATTATGGTTGGAAGCTCAAAGTTTAAACGCAAAGGTTGGTGTAAAGCTCAACTGAATGGGTCTAGGAAGTTGTTTGGCCGCTTTAGTGAGAATTCAGATTGCTTGCTACCCGGATGGAATCATAATGATCAACAAGAAGACGGGTGCAAAAGCAAGGTTTGGGACCCCGGAATTCAATCTAGAAATCAATACTCATGGGGCCTTGTCACTTGCTTTAACTTACTTGAAGGCTTTCTGCGCCTAGTTTGGGATCCCGGAGGCTATTGGAAGTACAAACATTGGTGGGGATTCCTGGATCAGTACAAGCATAAGCCACCATAACAGGGAGCTCACCAAATGTCCAACTTAAGGACTTTAACTAAAAGTGCTAGGTAGGAGACAACCCACCATGGTATGATCGTTCCCTTTTCAGTATTAATTCTAGTCTGTTTTGTTTGTTTTTGAGTTTTATTTTATTGTATTGAACCTAGAGTTTTGCATAACATTCATATTAGCATTGGATTCTGCATATAAAAAAAGGGGGGAAGCCGCGACGTGACAGCGTCGTAGGTGGCTCAGAGAGAATGAGAAATCGAACAGAGAGTCACGCAAGAGCGTGGCTGGAGGCATGCCCGTGGCACAAATCGCCCCACGTGAACGCGTCGCTGACGCGTCCGCGTCACATGCGAAACATGCCTCCCACGCGTCCGCGTCACCCACAAGGCCGCGTGACCTGGTAATCGACGTAAAAAGAGTGCATAGCCGAAAGTTATGCTGGAGTGGTGCTGGATTAGTGCTAGATGCACAATCCCTACCACGCGAACGTGTGCCCCACGCGTCCGCGTCATATCCCAATATTAGCCACTCACGCGATCGCATGACCCACGCGATCGCGTCACCCATATTTTGGCAAAATAAGATTTTTGAACAGAGAGTTGTGCAGGCGTGAGGCTGCCCTCGCGCCAGTCGCATAAAACGAGTCACGTGTCCGCGTGATCGACGCGACCGCGTCGATTAACTTAAAGGGCAAGTTGCTCGAACGCGTCCCCCACTCGTCCGCGTCGCTTGCGCCGCACAGCTTATCCTGATCCGTGCCAAAATTTTATCTTTTCTCCCCCAATCCTAATTTTTCCTTACCTCTTTCTTACTTACCTCTTCTTCCTTTCTTTCACTTCTCATTCTTCTTTTCTTTCATTTTATTTAATTTATTTGCATACTTTCATTCATTGCATTATTTTCATTGGTGTTAGAAATTTATTTGGGTCATTATTTTCTATATTTTTGTGAATTGTTTGACAATTATATATTACTTTTTAAAGGATTGCTTGCATGTTCAATTTAATGCATTCAATAACTTATTTACCATGCATGCTAAGTGTTTGTGAAAACACCCGTATGGCATTATACACTGTTTTTCAGTATCTTCTATCCTTCTACTCTAATGCCTGCTTTTCACAAAACCCTTTCCAATATTTTATTAATTGAATATAATTGTCAATACAAACGTTATTGTTAGTTTCTCACGACTAATAATACATTATGGCTTTTAATGCTTGATTTATGCTACTCATGCCTTTGCCAGCATGCCAATAAACATCTTGCATCTAAATGCCTTAATTTAACATGCCCTATATTTCCATTGATGAACTGATTACATGGAATCGCGACCATGTCTTTCATTCACTATTTTCCTTACTTGGCATGATTATCACTCGTACCACCCTGCTCTTTGCTCTATCCATTTGACTTCATGTCCCTTTCTCTTCTCCCTTTTCAGGATGGCCACCAGGACGGGTAAAGAGAAAGCTTCTACAACGAGCAACAGCTGAGGAACCACAACACCCGCCCACCTGCACATCTTTGCATGCACCGAGGACGGTGCAATCTTTAAGTGTGGGGAGGTCGATACCGATCTCCACGGGTCAGTTAGTCCCTTCTCAACACCAATTTTTATTTTTCATTGTTGCATTTGCATGTTTGATTGCATATCTATTTGATTTTATGCATATTTTACCACTTGGTTGAAGTAATATTTTCTTTTTCAAGAAAATTTTTATAACATTTCACTAATTTGAATTAAACTGTTTGAAAAACTTGTTTGGAAGTTTTATTTGGAACATAGGTAAAAGCTAGAACACACAACCTGTAAGATTTGAGCTTAATTGTATGGTTACATTATTTAACCATAATATTTTATTCTTATGTGTTTTTTTCTCTATGATTGCAATCTTTGCTTTGTTCCATTCTATATGTCCATTATTTAGTATATTTACATACTTGCATATGATTGAGGCCATTGTTTGATTCTAGCTCACCATTCCCAAATTAGCCTACCTTTTACATCACCCTTGTTAGCCCCCTTGAGCCTTTAAATCCCCTCTTGTTTTCTAACCACATTACTAGCCTTAAGCAGAAAAACAAAATAAAAATTTCAAGTTGAAATCTTGGTTAGCTTAAGATAAATATTGTGCAAAATTTAAGTGTAGGGAATTTTATGGGAACATGGGATGATAGAAAAAAAAAGTAGGAAATTAATTTGAATAAGTTATTTGAAAAGTTGGGAAGCATGCTCATATGATATCAAAATAATTAAATTACCATGTGCATTGAAAAAAAAATTATTAAGTAATTGAATAAGGGGATACAAAAAAAATAATAATAAAATAAAAAAATGTTACCCCAAATAAAAAAAAAGAATCAATGCACACGGGACAAAATTCAAAAATAAGTTTGATACATGAGCATGTAATACAAAAGTGGAAAAAATTTGGGTAGCTAGGTAAAGCATTTTAAATTGTATAAAGTATGTATATGTTAGGTGAGATCTTAGACTAATCAAGGATTCAATTATTTAGCTCACTTAGCCTTATATATATACCCTTACCCTTACCTTAACCCCATTACAACCTTGAAAAAAACCTCATGATGTTTGTATGTATACATTAAATATTTGTTGATTGATTATATGAAGAACAAAGTTTAGAAAGTATGACTAGGAAAGAGTAGAGTGGATTACTGGTGGACGAAATTGTGATCCATGTTCTAATTATTTTGAGATGAAGGCTTCTAAGGGGCAGCACCTGAATTCACAACTCCGTTCAACTAACCAGCAAGTGTACTGGGTCGTCCAAGTAATAACCTTACGTGAGTAAGGGTCGAATCCACAGAGATTGTTGGTATGAAGCAAGCTATGGTCACCTTGTAAATCTCAGTCAGGCAGATTAAATTGGTTTATGGGTTTCGAAAATTAATAATAAGAAAATAGATAATAAATAATAAAAAAGGATAGAGATACTTATGTAGATTCATTGGTAGGAATTTCAGATAAGTGTATGGAGGTGCTGTATGACTCACGTACGCCTGCCTTCCCACTGCTTCTACTCAATCCTTCTTACTCCTTTCCATGGCAAGCTGTGTATAGGGGTTCACCATCAGCGGTGGCTACTTTCAATCCTCTCGGGAAAATGATCCTATGCGGTTGTCAATCGCACGGCTAATCGTCTGGAGGCATCACCCATGGTTGATGGCTACATCCCATCCTCGCAGTGAAAACTAATGCTCACGCACTCTGTCACAGTACGGCTAATCACTGGTTGGTTCCCGCTCCTACTGGAATAGAATCCCTTGATTCTTTTGCGTCTGTCACTAACGCCCAGCACTTGCAAGTTTGAAGCACGTCACAGTCATTCATTACCGGAATCCTACTCGGAATACCACAGACAAGGTCAGACTTTCCGGATTCCCAGGATCCTACTCGGAACACCACAGACAAGGTTGGACTTTCCGGATCCTCATAAATGCCGCCATCTATCTAGCTTATACCACGAAGATTCTGTTGGGGAATCTAAGAGATACACATTCAAGCTCTGTTGCATGTAGAACGGAAGTGGTTGTCAATCACGCGCGTTCATAAGTGAGAATGATAAAGAGGGTTATCTAACTCATCACATTCATCATGTTCTTGGGTACGAATGAATATCTTGGAATAAGAATAAGATAGAGACCGAATAAAAGAAGATAGAATTGCATTGATACTTGAGGTACAGCAGAGCTCCACACCCTTAATCTATGGTGTGCAGAAACTCCACCGTTGAAAATACATAAGTGAAATAAGTTCAGGCATGGCCGAATGGCCAGCCCTCTCCATGATCAAGTGACCGAATGATTAAAGACTTAAAGTGGTCAAAAGATGTCTAATACAATAGATAAATGTTCTATTTATAATAAACTAGCTCCTAGGGTTTACATGAGTAAGTAATTGATGCATAAATTCACTTCCGGGGCCCACTTGGTGTATGCTTGGGCTGAGCTTGATTAATCCACGAGCTGAGGCTTCTCTTGGAGTTGAACTCCGAGTTATGACGTGTTTTGGGCGTTCAACTCCGGATCATGACGTTTTTCTGGCGTTTAACTCCAGACAGCAGCATGTACTTGGCGTTCAACGCCAAGTTACGTCGTCATTCTTCGAATAAAGTATGAACTATTATATATTGCTGGAAAGCCCTGGATGTCTACTTTCCAACGCCGTTGAGAGCGCGCCATTTAGAGTTCTGTAGCTCCAGAAAATCCATTTTGAGTGCAAGGAGGTCAGAATCCAATAGCATCAGCAGTCCTTTTGTCAGCCTTTTTCAGAGTTTTGCTCAAATCCCTCAATTTCAGTCAGAATTTACCTGAAATCACAGAAAAACACACAAACTCATAGTAAAGTCCAGAAATGTGAATTTAACATAAAAACTAATGAAAACATCCCTAAAAGTAGCTCAATCCTACTAAAAACTATCTAAAAGCAATGCCAAAAAGCGTATAAATTATCCGCTCATCACAACACCAAACTTAAACTGTTGCTTGTCCCCAAGCAACTGAAAATCAAATAGGATAAAAAGAAGAGAATATACTATAAATTCAGAAATATCAATGAATATTAATTATAATTAAATGAGCGGGACTTGTAGCTTTTTGCTTCTGAACAGTTTTGGCATCTCACTTTTTCCTTTGTAGTTTAGAGGGATTGGCGTCTCTGGAGAACTTAGAATTTGGGATAGTGTTATTGACTTTCTTAGTTAAGCATGTTGATTCTTGAACACAGCTACTTATGAGTCTTGGCCGTGGCCCTAAGCACTTTGTTTTCCAGTATTACCACCGGATACATAAATGCCACAGACACATAACTGGGTGAACCTTTTCAGATTGTGACTTAGCTTTGCTAAAGTCCCCAATTAGTGGTGTCCAGAGCTCTTAAGCACACTCTTTTGCCTTGGATCACGACTTTAACCACTTAGTCTCAAGCTTTTTGCTTGGACCTTCATGACACAAGCACATGGTTAGGGACAGCTTGATTTAGCCGCTTAGGCCTGGATTTTGTTTCCTTGGGCCCTCCTATCCATTGATGCTCAAAGCCTTGGATCCTTTTTACCCTTGCCTTTTGGTTTTAAGGGCTATTGGCTTTTTCTACTGCTCCTTCTTTTTCTATATACTCTTTTTAGCCATTTTTTTTTCACTGCTTTTTCTTGCTTCAAGAATCAATTTCATGAATTTTTCAGATCATCAATAACATTTCTCTTTGTTCATCATTCTTTCAAGAACCAACAATTTTAACACTCATAAACAACAATCTCAAAAGACATATGCACTGTTCAATCATTCATTCAGAAAACAAAAATTATTGTCACCACATCAAAATAATTAAACTAAATTCAAGAGCTATTTTCGAAATTTATGTACTTCTTGTTCTTTTGAATTAAAACATTTTTCTTTTAAGAGAAGTGAAGGATTAATGGAATTTATTCATAGCTTTAAGGCATGGTTACATACTAATGATCATGAAATAAAGACACAAAACATAGATAAACACAATACTAAAAACCGAAAACAGAAAGAAATAAAGAACAAGGAATGAATCCACCTGAGTGAGGGTGGCGCCTTCTTGAAGGTCCAATGGTGCTCTTTGAGCTCCTCTATATCTCTTCCTTGCTTTTGTTGAATGATTCCTAGTAATTTTTGTGTTCCTCCCCTTTAGTTGCTTCCAATATTTGTGTGGAGGACAACTTATCCCCTGAGGTATCTCAGGGATCTCTTGATTTGTAGCCACATGTTCTACCCAACTGAGCTATTCCAGCTTATATGAGTCTTTCCATCTCCCATGACTCAGAGGTGGAAGCTTTTGTCTTCCCTTTGAGGTTTCTCTGGCCTTAGGTGCCATTAATGGTAATGGAAAAGCAAAAGCTATGCTTTTACCACACCAAACTTAAAATATTGCTCGCCCTCGAGCAAGAGAAGAAAGAAGAGAAGAAGAAGAAGAAGAAGAAAAATGGAGGTGAGTGAGGGGAGATGGATTCGGCTATATGGGTGGGATTGGGTGGTAAAGAGAAGTTGAATTGTAAAGGTAGGTGGGGTGTATGGGGAAGAGTGGATAGATGTAGGTGGCGAACAATGTTGGGAATTGTGACATGGGGAATAGTCATCACAAAAACTAGGATTAGGAGGTAAGGTGGGAATATGGTAGGTGGGGATCCTGTGGGGTCCACAGATCCTGAGGTGGGGATCCTGTGGGGTCCACAGATCCTGAGGTGTCAAGGAATTCCATCCTTGCACCAAATAGGCATGTAAAATGCCTTCATGCATCATTCTGGCGTTCAAACGCCCATTGGTGCATGTTCTGGGCGTTCAACGCCCATGTAATGCATGTTTCTGGCGTTGAACGCCAGTTTCATGCTTGTTTCTGGCGTTCAGCGCCAGTTTGTCCTCTCTGTGCACGTTCCTGGCGTTTAACGCCAGGTTGTTGCTTGTTTCTGGCGTTCAGCGCCAGAATGGTGCTCTGTTCTGGCGTTGAACGCCAGCCAGATGCATCTTGTTGGCGTTGAACGCCAGCCCGTGCTTCCTCCAGGGTGAAAATTTTTTTCTTCTGTTTTTGACTCTGTTTTTAATTTTTTTTATTTTTTTCGTGACTCCTCATGATCATGTACCTAATTAAACACAAAAATAACAAAGAAACAAAATAAAATAAAATTAGATAAATAAAATTGGGTTGCCTCCCAACAAGCGCTTCTTTAATGTCAATAGCTTGACAGTGGCTCTCATGGAGCCGCAAGATGATCAGGTCAATTTAAGTGTGGTCCCAACACCAAACTTAGAGTTTGGATATGGAGTTTGAACACCAAACTTAGAGTTTGGTTGTGGCCTCACAACACCAAACTTAGAGTTTGACTGTGTGGGCTCTTCTTGACTCTGAACTGAGAGAAGCTCTTCATGCTTACTCTCTTTTGTCACAGAGGGATGGCCATGTGCCTTAAACACAAGGTAGTCCCCATTCAATTGAAGGACTAATTCTCCTCTGTTGACATCTATCACAGCTCCTGCTGTGGCTAGGAAAGGTCTTCCAAGGATGATGCAATCATCCTCTTCCTTCCTAGTGTCTAAGATTATGAAATCAGCAGGGATGTAAAGGCCTTCAACCTTTACTAGCACGTCCTCTACTAATCCATAGGCTTGTCTCAATGACTTGTCTGCCAGTTGTAATGAGAACAAGGCAGGTTGTACCTCAATGATCCCCAGCTTCTCCATTACAGAGAGTGGCATAAGATTTATCCCTGACCCCAGATCACACAGAGCTTTTTCAAAGATCATGGTGCCTATGGTACAAGGTATTAAGAACTTGCCAGGATCTTGTTTCTTTTGAGGTAGAATTTTCTAAATCCAAGTATCCAGTTCATTAATGAGCAAGGGAGGTTCACTTTCCAAGGTCTCATTACCAAACAACTTGGCATTCAGCTTCATAATAGCTCCTAAGTATTGAGCAACTTGCTCTCCAGTTACATCTTCATCCTCTTCAGAGGATGAATAGTCCTCAGAGCTCATGAATGGCAGAAGGAGGTTCAATGGAATCTCTATGATCTCTGTATGAGCCTCAGATTCCTTTTGATCCTTAACAGGAGATTCCTTCTTGCTTGAGGGACGTCCCAGGAGGTTTTTCTCACTAGGATTTTCGTCCTCCTCCTCCCTTGTGCATTCGGTCACATTGACTATGTCAATGGCCTTGCACTCTCCTTTTGGATTTTCTTCTGTATTACTTGGGAGAATACTGGAAGGAGTTTCAATAACTTTCTTACTCAGCTGGCCCACTTGTGCCTCCAAATTTCTAATGGAGGATCTTGTTTCATTCATGAAACTGAAAGTGGCCTTTGACAGATCAGAGACTATATTGGCTAAATTAGAAGTATTTTGTTCAGAATTCTCTGTCTGTTGCTGAGAAGATGATGGATATGGCTTGCTATTGCCCAGCCTAGTACGTCCACCATTGTTAAAACCTTGTTGAGGTTTTTGTTGATCCTTCCATGAGAAATTTGGATGATTTCTCCATGATGAGTTATAGGTGTTTCCATAAGGTTCACCCATGTAATTAACCTCTGCCATGGCAGGGTTCTCAGGATCATAAGCTTCTTTAGAAGCTGCCTCTCTAGTACTGTTGGATGCATGTTGCAATCCATTCAGATTTTGAGAGATCAGGTTGACCTGTTGAGTCAACACCTTGTTCTGAGCCAATATGGCATTCAGAGCATCAATTTCAAGAACTCCTTTCTTCTGAGGTACCCCATTATTCACGGAATTCCTCTCAGAAGTATACATGAACTGGTTGTTTGCAACCATGTCAATGAGTTCTTGAGCCTCTTCAGGTGTTTTCTTCAGGTGAATAGATCCACCTGCAGAATGGTCCAATGACATTTTCGAAAATTCAGAGAGACCATAATAGAATATATCTAATATGGTCCATTCTGAAAACATGTCAGATGGATATTTCTTGGTCAGCTGCTTATATCTTTCCCAAGCTTCATAGAGGGATTCACCATCTTTTTGTTTGAAGGTTTGAACATCTACTCTCAGCTTGCTCAGCTTTTGAGGAGGAAAGAATTTATCCAAGAATGCAGTGACAAGCTTATCCCATGAGTCCAGGCTATCCTTGGGTTGTGAATCCAACCATACTCTAGCTCTGTCTCTTACAGCAAAAGGGAAAAGCATGAGTCTGTAGACTTCAGGATCAACTCCATTCGTCTTTACAGTCTCACAGATCTGCAAGAACTCAGTTAAAAACTGATAAGGATCTTCAGATGGAAGTCCATAAAACTTGCAGTTTTGTTGCATTAAAGCAACTAGTTGAGGCTTAAGCTCAAAGTTATTGGCTCTAATGGCAGGAACGGAGATGCTTCTTCCATCAAACTTGGACGTTGGTTTTGTGAAGTCACCAAGCATTCTCCTTGCATTATTATCATTATTTTCGTCTGCCATTTCTTTCTCTTGTTCTAATGTTTCTGAAAGGTTACCTTTAGAATAATTTAATTTAGCTTCTCTTAATTTTCTCTTCAGAGTCCTTTCAGGTTCTGGATCAATTTCAACAAGAGTGCCTTTATCCTTGTTCCTGCTCATATGAAAGAGAAGAAAACAAGAAAAGAAAAGGAATCCTCTATGTCACAGTATAGAGATTCCTTTATGTTAGTAGAAAGAGAAAGGGGTAGAAGAATGAAGAGGGGGATTCGGATTCTTGGAGGAAGAGAGGTGGAGAGAAGTGTTAGTAATTAAATAATTAAATAGAAGAAGAAAAGAGAAGAGGGATTTCGAAAATAATTTTGAAAAGGGGTTAGTGATTTTCGAAAATTAGAGATAAAATGTAATTAAAATTAAACATGAAACAATTAATTAATTAAAAAGAATTTTTGAAAAAGGGATGAGATATTTTCGAAAATTAGAAGAGGGAAAAGTAGTTAGGTGGTTTTGAAAAAGATAATAAACAAACAAAAAGTTAGTTAGTTGATTGAAAAAGATTTGAAATCAAATTGAAAAAGATAAGAAGATAGCAAATTAGATAAGATATTTTGAAATCAAATTTTGAAAAATATAAAATTTTTTTGAAAAATATAAAATAAAAGATAAAAAGATTTAATTCAAAAATTTTGAAATTACTTACTTCACTAACAAGAAACTACAAGATAAGATTCTAGAACTTAAAGATTGAACCTTTCTTAACAAGAAAGTAACAAACTTCAAATTTTTGAACCAATCACATTAATTATTAGTGAATTTTCCAAAATTATATATAAAGATAAGAAAAAGATTTTTGAAAAATAATTTTTAAAATTTTCGAAAATAATAAAAAAAATGAAAAAGGTATGATTTTTGAAAAAGATTTTGAAAAAGATAAGATTTTTAAAATTGAAATTTTGACTTGACTTGTAAGAAACAACTAATTTTGAAAATTTTTGACCAAGTCAACCCAAAATTTCGAAAATTTGGAGGAAAATAAGGAAAAGATATTTTTTTTTATTTTTGAATTTTTAATTATGAGAGAGAAAAACAACAAAAATACTCAATGCATGAAATTTTTGGATCAAAACAATGAATGCATGCAAGAATGCTATGAATGTCAAGATGAACACCAAGAACACTTTGAAGATCATGATGAACATCAAGAACATAATTTTGAAAAATTTTTGATGCAAAGAAAACATGCAAGACACCAAACTTAGAAATCTTTAATGCATGGAAAATATGAATGCAAAAATGCACATGAAAAACAAGAAAAGACACAAAACAAGAATATGAAGATCAAACAAGAAAGTTCATCAAGAACAACTTGAAGATCATGATGAACACTATGAATGCATGAATTTTTCGAAAAAATGCAAGAAAAATTTTTAAAGCATGCAATTGACACCAAACTTAAAAATTGACTCAAGATTCAAACAAGAAACACAAAATATTTTTGATTTTTATGATTTTCTAATTTTTTTTTTATTTTTTTTTTATTTTATTTTATTTTTTTTCGAAAAACATGGTTGTAAAAACGAAAAAAAGAAAAGAAAAATTTTGAAAAATATTTTTTGAAAAGAAAATTACCTAATCTGAGCAACAATATGAACCGTCAGTTGTCCATACTCGAACAATCCCCGGCAACGGCGCCAAAAACTTGGTGGACGAAATTGTGATCCATGTTCTAATTATTTTGAGATGAAGGCTTCTAAGGGGCAGCACCTGAATTCACAACTCCGTTCAACTAACCAGCAAGTGTACTGGGTCGTCCAAGTAATAACCTTACGTGAGTAAGGGTCGAATCCACAGAGATTGTTGGTATGAAGCAAGCTATGGTCACCTTGTAAATCTCAGTCAGGCAGATTAAATTGGTTTATGGGTTTCAAAAATTAATAATAAGAAAATAGATAATAAATAATAAAAAAGGATAGAGATACTTATGTAGATTCATTGGTAGGAATTTCAGATAAGTGTATGGAGGTGCTGTATGACTCACGTACGCCTGCCTTCCCACTGCTTCTACTCAATCCTTCTTACTCCTTTCCATGGCAAGCTGTGTATAGGGGTTCACCATCAGCGGTGGCTACTTTCAATCCTCTCGGGAAAATGATCCTATGCGGTTGTCAATCGCACGGCTAATCGTCTGGAGGCATCACCATGGTTGATGGCTACATCCCATCCTCGCAGTGAAAACTAATGCTCACGCACTCTGTCACAGTACGGCTAATCACTGGTTGGTTCCCGCTCCTACTGGAATAGAATCCCTTGATTCTTTTGCGTCTGTCACTAACGCCCAGCACTTGCAAGTTTGAAGCACGTCACAGTCATTCATTACCGGAATCCTACTCGGAATACCACAGACAAGGTCAGACTTTCCGGATTCCCAGGATCCTACTCGGAACACCACAGACAAGGTTGGACTTTCCGGATCCTCATAAATGCCGCCATCTATCTAGCTTATACCACGAAGATTCTGTTGGGGAATCTAAGAGATACACATTCAAGCTCTGTTGCATGTAGAACGGAAGTGGTTGTCAATCACGCGCGTTCATAAGTGAGAATGATAAAGAGGGTTATCTAACTCATCACATTCATCATGTTCTTGGGTACGAATGAATATCTTGGAATAAGAATAAGATAGAGACCGAATAAAAGAAGATAGAATTGCATTGATACTTGAGGTACAGCAGAGCTCCACACCCTTAATCTATGGTGTGCAGAAACTCCACCGTTGAAAATACATAAGTGAAATAGGTTCAGGCATGGCCGAATGGCCAGCCCTCTCCATGATCAAGTGACCGAATGATTAAAGACTTAAAGTGGTCAAAAGATGTCTAATACAATAGATAAATGTTCTATTTATAATAAACTAGCTCCTAGGGTTTACATGAGTAAGTAATTGATGCATAAATTCACTTCCGGGGCCCACTTGGTGTATGCTTGGGCTGAGCTTGATTAATCCACGAGCTGAGGCTTCTCTTGGAGTTGAACTCCGAGTTATGACGTGTTTTGGGCGTTCAACTCCGGATCATGACGTTTTTCTGGCGTTTAACTCCAGACAGCAGCATGTACTTGGCGTTCAACGCCAAGTTACGTCGTCATTCTTCGAATAAAGTATGGACTATTATATATTGCTGGAAAGCCCTGGATGTCTACTTTCCAACGCCGTTGAGAGCGTGCCATTTAGAGTTCTGTAGCTCTAGAAAATCCATTTTGAGTGCAGGGAGGTCAGAATCCAACAGGATCAGCAGTCCTTTTGTCAGCCTTTTTCAGAGTTTTGCTCAAATCCCTCAATTTCAGTCAGAATTTACCGGAAATCACAGAAAAACACACAAACTCATAGTAAAGTCCAGAAATGTGAATTTAACATAAAAACTAATGAAAACATCCCTAAAAGTAGCTCAATCCTACTAAAAACTATCTAAAAACAATGCCAAAAAGCGTATAAATTATCCGCTCATCAATTACCCTATACACTTGAGAGACTAGAGTGATATACACTATCAGTGAGGGTTCAATGCTTGATTCTATGTTCCCTACTTTCATTAGCTATCTTCTTACAAGTTTACTTGCTTTTTATTGTATAATTTGAATTAATGGAATTTGATTCATATTTGTCTTGAAGAACTTATTCACTTTTAACCAAGTAGGTAGAAACATTTTGTATGTAGTTGCATTCACATAGATAGGTTGCATTGCATACTCTCTATCATTCCTCTTCACTCCTTTATAGCTTCTCATGAGCTTAGCATGAGGACATGCTAATGTTTAAGTGTGGGGAGGTTGATAAACCACTATTTTATGGTTTATCTTGTGCTTAATTGAGTGGATTTATCGATCTTTTATACACTTATTCATACTAAATGCATGGGTTTACATTCTCCTTCCTGATTTTGTGCTATGATTGAAAAATGCTTCTTTGGCCTTATATTTGCTAATATTAATCCTCTCTTGTTACCATTAGATGCCTAATATGTGTGTTAAGTGATTTCAGGGATTACAGGACATGAATGGCTCAGAGGATGGAAAGGAAGCATGCAAAAGTGGAAGGAATACAAGAAGTTGAAGGAACTGCAAAGCTGTCAGCCTGACCCTCTCGCACTAAAACGATCATAACTTGAGCTACAGAGGTCCAAACGATGCGGTTCTACTTGCGTTGGAAAGCTAACGTCCGAGGCTTCGATATGATATATAATTCGCCATAGTGGCCATACCGATAGGCGACGCGAATTCGCGCTCCACGCGGACACGTCGCATCTGCGAATCTCATTCCGCGTTACTTTTCCGCGACCTGTACGTACCAGATTTCGAAATTAGCGATTTTTGGGTTGTTTCTGACCCAGTTTTCAGTGCGGAAAGCACAGATTAGAGGTTATAAAGTGGGGGAATGTATCCATTCATAATGATTCATTCATAATACACTTTTTTTAGTTTTAGATGTAGTTTTTCGAGAGAGAGGTTCTCTCCTCTCTCTTAGGATTTAGGATTAGGATTAGGATTAGGATTTCAACTTCTTCATCACAGGTTCAATGTTCTTTTAATTTATTTTCTACTTTTATTTATTACTTTAGTTGATTATTTGATGTTGCCAATTTGGCTTATGGATTTCTATGTTCAATCTAACTTTCTATTTAATATAATTCGAGGTATTTCAGATTTATGATTGCTTTCCTTTATATAGATAATTTAGATTTTCTACCTTTTGGCTCTGGTTGATTAATTGGTGACTCTTGAGTTATCAAACTCATTGTTGACTGAAAATTGGAATTCTTCAAGAATTAATTCGAGTTCCAATAACTCTAGCCTTTCCCAAGGAAAGACTAGGACCTGAGGAATCAAAATTAATTCATCCAATTAACTTACCTTCATAGTTAGAGATTAACAAGGTGGGAGAAAAATCCAATTCTCATCACAATTGATAAGGATAACTAGGATAGGACTTCCAGTTCTCATACCTTGCCAAGAGCTTTACTATTTATTATTTTAACGACTTGTTATTTTACATTACTTGTTCAACCCTTTTAAAAACCCCAAAAAAATACCTTTGCATAACCAATAATAAGAACACCTCCCTGCAATTCCTTGAGAAGACGACCCGAGGTTTAAATACTTCGGTTATCAATTCCAAAGGGGTTTGTTAATTGTGACAACCAAAACTTTTGTAAGAAAGGTTGATTGCTTGGATTAGAAACTATACTTGCAATGAGAATTTATTATAACTTCTAAACCATCAATCTCCAGTTCTTCAATGCTTCTTTGGTCTTAATTTAGCTAATCTTAATCCTCTCTTATTACCGTTCGTTGTCTTGATCTGTGTGTTAAGTGTTTCAGGCTTCATAGGGTATGAATGGCTTAGAGAATGAAGAGGAAGTGTGCAAAAATGGAAGGAACACAAGGAATTGAGGAGATGACCAGCGAGAAGTCACACGGTCGCATGACTCATGCGACCACGCGAAATGGAAGAAATCAGAGTGACGCGTTCGCATGCCTGACGCGACCACACGGACTGGAAGCTGCACGAACGACGCAAATGCGTGGACGACGCGCACGCATGGTACAAAAAAACACTGAGTGACGCGATCGCGTGGACGACGCGGCCGCGTGACGTGCGCGATCTGCAGAATTACAAAAGTCACTGGCATAGATTCTGGGCCGCATTTCAACCCAGTTTTTGACCCAGAAACACAAATTAAAGTCAAGGAACATGCAGAGACTCAAGACATGACTTCATATCTCCAGTTATACACTTTTCATAATTTTAGATGTAGTTTTTAGAGAGAGAGGTTCTCTCCTCTCTCTTAGGATTAGGATTAGGATTTTTATTAGGATTAGGAATATTTCTTCTTCATCGTGATTGATAATTATTATTCTTGCTGATTTATTTAGATTCCTATAACTCTAGTCTTTCCTAAGGAGTTTACTAGGACTTTAGGTATTAAATTAATTTGTCCATTTAACTAACCTTCACAGTTAGAGGTTGACTTAGTAGGAGCAACAGTATAATTCTCATCACCATTGATAAGAATAACTAGGATAGGACTTCCAGTTATCATACCTTGCCAAGAGTTTTATTAGTTATTAATTTATTAATTCCTGCAATTTATTTCTCTTGTTCAAAACCTTTTCAAAATCCAAAAACACTGTTTTGCATAACCAATAATAATAATTCATACTTCCCTGCAATTCCTTGAGAAAATGACCCGAGGTTTGAATACTTCGGTTTATAAATTATATTGGGTTTGTTACTTGTGACAACCAAATGTTTGTAAGAAAGGTTGATTGCTTGGTTTAGAAACTATACTTGCAACAAGAATTTATTATAACTTCTCAACCAACAATCTTCCGTTCTTCAAATTGGCGCCGTTGCCGGGGAATTGCAAACGTGTAACTTATTATTGGTTATTGTAAATATTTTTCAAAAAAAAAATTCAGATTTTTATTTTAAAATTTTTTTTATCTTATCTTATCTTATTTTTCAAAATTCAAATCTTTATTTTTCAAAAATTATATCTTTTTCAAAATCTTATCTTATCCTTTTTCAAAAATCATATCTTTTTCAAAATCCTATCTTATCTTTTTCAAAATATTTTCTTTTTGTTAGTTTTAGTTTCTACTTTTTCCTACTACTATGAACTCTCACCCCTTTGGCTATGAGTCTGGTTACAACTATGTTGCAGGAAGAGGAGATTACAATGAGAACATGCATCAAGGTTGGGATGCTCAAAGATGGGAGGAGCCACAAGGATTTGATCAACCCTCATGGCAACAACCACCTCCAATGGACTATCAACAACTATTCTATGATGCATACCAAGATAACGGCTATGGTGAGCAATCTTTTGATTATCAACAACCACCACTATACGCCTATGAACCCCCTCATCAACATAGCCTTGGACCACCATACTCACAAGCCCCCTACAACCATTCACCTCCATATACACCATCTCCATATCCATCAATCCAAGAGCACTATGATCCTACTTATGACAGCCGAGTGCAACAAGAATAAAAGGATCGTCTCAAGGAAACAGTGGAAAAATTTCATACAACCCTTCGCCAACTGGATCAAGTGATAAATTGATTACCTTTCCGACGTTCGAACATTCAAGGAACCCCCATGGCTTCATGTGGATAATCTACTGAAGAACGTGGCATGAAGGAGAAGTTAGAAACTCCGGTGGACAGTGAGCAGCACGATTTTGTATTGGAACAGTTGGAAGAAGCTACGCCTGCCATTGAAGAGGAAAAAGTGGTTGAAGACTTAGGAGATGCAGAACCTCCATGGGAAACTCAAGTCACAAAGCCCCCTTCTAAGGAGTTTGAATTTGATGTTGAGGAGGGTATACAACCTCCAAGGCATCTCATGATTGAAGACTTTGAATGGGACGATCAAGAGATGGATTCAATCATTAATGAATTCTTATCTACATTTGAATCCTCTCCCATTGGACTTGACATGGAGATTAAAGAAGAAGAAGCACAGCCTCCCATGCCCTTGGTAAGCAATGAAGAAAAGATTGAATTGGAAGAAAGCTACCAAGAGGAAGAGGTTGAAATTGAAGAAGTTTGCAAAGAGGTGGAAGATGTCAAAGAAGAACATAAAGAAGTGGAGCTTGCATGTTCATTAGAAACACCTCCCCCTAAGTTGCCATCATCCTTCACAACATTCAAGCGGGTAAAATTCATATCCCTTAGCTTTCTAATTCCACTTGAATAAGGGCTACTGGAGACGGATGGTCAACTTAGAGCTCTTTGTGGTATTAAGAGTAAGAGGAAGATGGTCAGTGGTAAGAATTGTCCTGCAAGGTTCATTATGGTTGGAAGATTTAAGTTTAAACGTAAGGGTTGGTATAGAGCTCAATTGAATGGGTCTAGGAAGTTGTTTGGACGCTTCAGTAAGAATTCTACAGCTGAACCACTGATGTGCAGAAAACGATCCGACACAAAACTCACCGGCAAGTGTACCGGGTCGCATCAAGTAATAATAACTCACATGAGTGAGGTCGATCCCACAGGGATTGAAGGATTGAGCAACTTTAGTTTAATGGTTGAATTATTCAAGCAAACAAGTGTTGATTGTGTGAGATTGTGTTGACAGGAATTAAATTGTAGAAAATGTAAAGGGGAGTGGGTGAATTGCAGGAAATTAAAGGGAACAAAAAGAAAAAGAGCTGAATCTTAAAGTGCAAGTAATGTAAATTGCAGAAACTTAAAGTGCAAGAAATATAAATGACGTGAAAAATAAAAGGGAAGTGGGATGTGGGAATTGCAGAAATTAGATAAGGAAAGTAAAATTAAACAAGCAAAAGAGTAGATGATGGATTCAATTCAACCAGATTTCAGATTAAAAGGAAAAATAAGCTTGATGTAGCAATTAAACAAGGAAATTAAAATGGAAATCAATAGATCTCAGGACCCAAGAGACTAGATAGCCAAGTCTAGATCTCACTGCCTTCCTAGATCCAAGTTCTGAAAACAGTTGCAAGAGAATTAAAGATCAAGCAGTGGAATAAAGGAATTCAAATATCAATTTCTCAAATGTGCAGTAGCTCAAAACAGAGAGAGATCTCAAGGTGAGATTGAGACAGAATTTCCTCAATTCTCAACACCCAAGACTCAAGTAAAGCTTTGCAGAAACGAAAACAATAAAACCCAGAGGAAGAGAATTCAATTCTCCTCCCAGAAACTCTCTAAAATGCAAAGTAAGCTCTCAAAACTACTCAGCAAAACTAATAATTGAAAAAGCTCTCCTAAAACTTCAAATCCTAAGCTATTTATACACTTTCTTCAATTGATCATTAAGCCTTGATTTGGGCCTTGGCCTTGATGGAATTGGGTTGAATCAGGCCTCTGTTGCTTGCTCTTGGTGTTGGGAAGAAATCAATTCTTGAACCGGGCCATGTAGCTTTCACGTTTGAGCCAACGTTTGAGGCAAACGTTGACTCAAACGTGCCATGTGAACAATTATGCAGCTAGGCCCAAAATGCTGTCATCCACGTTTGGCTCAACATTTGAGGTCAAACGTGAGCTCAAACGTGGATCTTCCCAAGCTCTCTTTTTGGCCAACGTTTGGCCCAACGTTTGAGGCAAACGTTGGCGCAAACGTGGCTCATCTCAATCATCAATCAGGGGTGCTTTGCCATGCTCTTCCTTGCCAAAATGTAGCCAACATTTGACCTCACATTTGAGGCAAACGTTGGCTCAAATGTTGCCGTGCCCAGAGCTCCAATTTCCTTCAATTTGGCACCAACGTTTGACCTCACGTTTGAGGCAAACGTTGGCGCAAACGTTGCCTTCCCCTGCTTTTTTTCTTAGCCAACGTTTGCCTCAACGTTTGAGGCAAACGTTGGCGCAAATGTTGCTTCTCCCAGGGGCTTGTTCTCAGCCAACGTTTGCCTCAACGTTTGAGGTCAAACGTTGGCGCAAACGTTGGCTTCTTCCAGGGCATTCTTCATCTTCTTTTCACGTTTGAGTTAACATTTTCCTCAAACGTTGGCTCAAACGTAAATCTCTCTTTCCAAGCCCCTTCTTGCGACCTCCTTCCAAGCTTTGTTTCACCTATCATCAATCAATCAAAAACATCAAAGCTATGCTTCAAATCATGAGATTGTTTCTCTTCCATAATATATGACAATTATAGCATAAAATCTCATGAAAATGCATCATTTTATACATGATTGATTGAGTCAAAGATAACATGAATTTCAACCCAATTGGCTTACTTATGGCTTAAGAAAGTGCATAAACTAAATGAAAACAAAGAAAAAGACTAGTAAAACTAGGCTAAGATGACTTGTCATCACAACACCAAACTTAAAACTTGCTTGTCCCCAAGCAAGAAGAGAATTATTGAGAAGAAAGAGTTAAAGAAGAAGAGATGCTCATGTTAGTAGAGTATTATTGGTAGCTGATGAGCGGATATTTTATACGCTTTTTGGGGGTAATTTCATGTAGACTTTAGTATGTTTTAATTAGTTTTTAATAGAATTTTATTAGTTTTTAATCAAAAATCATATTTCTGGACTTTACTATGAGTGTGTGTATTTTTCTGTGATTTCAGGTATTTTCTGGCTGAAATTGAGGGAGCTGAGCAAAAATCTGACTTTGGCTGAAAAAGGACTGCTGATGCTGTTGGATCCTGACCTCCCTGCACTCGAAATGGATTTTCTGGAGCTACAGGAGTTTAATTGGCGCGCTCTCAACGGCGTTGGAAAGTAGACATCCAGGGCTTTCCAGAAATATATAATAGTCCATACTTTGCGCGAAGATAGACGACGTAACTTGGCATTGAACGCCAAGTACATGCTGCTGTCTGGAGTTAAACGCCAGAAAAACGTCATGATCCGGAGTTGAACGCCCAAAACACGTCATAACTTGGAGTTTAACTCCAAGAAAAGCCTCTACTCGTGGATAGCTTTAGTCTCAGCCCCAGCACACACCAAGTGGGCCCCAGAAGTGGATTTCTGCACCAATTATCTTAGTTTACTCATATTCTGTAAACCTAGGATACTAGTTTACTATTTAAACAACTTTTAGAGAATTATTCTGTACCTCATGACATTTTCAGATCTGAATTACATACTTTTTGACGGCATGAGTCTCTAAACTCCATTGTTGGGGGTGAGGAGCTCTGCAGCGTCTCGATGAACTAATACAATTCCGTTATTTTCCATTCAAACACGCTTGTTCTTATCTAAGATGTTCATTCGCGCTTAATTGTGGAGAAGGTGATGATCCGTGACACTCATCACCTTCCCCAAACCATGAACGTGTGCCTGACAACCACCTCCGTTCTACATCAGACTGAATGAGTATCTCTTAGATTCATTACGCAGAATCTTCGTGGTATAAGCCGGATTGATGGCGGCATTCATGAGAATCCGGAAGGTCTAAACCTTGTCTGTGGTATTCCGAGTAGGATTCTGGGATTGAATGACTGTGACGAGCTTCAAACTCCTGAAGCTGGGCGTTAGTGACAGACGCAAAAGAATCAATGGATTCTATTCCAACCCGATTGAGAACCGACAGATGATTAGCCGTGCTGTGACAGAGCATAGGAACGTTTTCACTGAGAGGATGGGGGGTAGCCATTGACAACGGTGACACCCTACATAGAGCTTGCCATGGAAGGGACTTTTCGTGTGTTGAAGGAATTCAAGGAAGAGTTGAAGTTCAAAGGACAAAGCATCTCCAAAACTCCAACATATTTCTCATTACTGCACAACAAGTAACACTGTTATTCTCTTTTATTTTTATAATCAAATCTAGTAATTTCACTTTTAATCCTATTGGCCTCCTGACTAAGAATAATAAAATAAATATAGCTTGCTTCAAACCAATAGTCTCCGTGGGATCGACCCTTACTCACGTAAGGTATTACTTGGACGACCCAGTGCACTTGCTGGTTAGTTGTGCGGATTACAAATTCGTGCACCAAGTTTTTGGCGCCGTTGCCGGGGATTATTCGAGTTTGAACAACTAAAAGTTTATTTTATTTCTTAGATTAGGAATAATTTATTTTTATTTTTATTGTTATAGAGTCATATCTTGATAGGATAGTTTCTTTTCAAAAATTTCTTTTCAAAATTTATTATTTTTCTTTTAATTAATTGCTAATTTTCGTGAGTTTAGTGTCTTGTTCCAAGTTTGGTGTCAATTGCATATCTCATATTTTTCTTTAAAATTTTCGACTTGTGTTCTTTGTTCTTCATTGATCTTCAAGTTGTTCTTGCTTAATTTTCTTGTTTGATCTTGAGTTTTTCTTGCTTTGTGTCTTTTCTTGTTTCACTTGTGTTCTTTTTAAAGCATTAATTGGAATATCTAGAACAAGTGTTACATTTATTCCCAATTGGCTAGAGTATTGGTTTATATTCTTGATAATTGGGTATACGCTTTGGAACCTTTTTCAAAAATAATTTTTCTTGATTTAATCTTGTGCCAAACTTTAAGTTTGGTGTTTTCTTGTTAATCTTTCATAATTTTCGAAAATTTTATTAAAGTTTTCTAAAAATTTTAAGTTTGGTGTTCTTCCTTTTGTTCTTGGTGTTCTTGTGAATCTTCAAGGTGTCTTGAGTTTTTCTTGTGTCTTGATCTTAAAATTTTTAAGTTTGGTGTTCCTTGGTGTTTTCCCTCCAAAAATTTTCGAAAATAAGGAGCATTGGATCTAAAATTTTAAGTCTTGTGTCTTTTGTGTGTTTTTCTCTTTCATCATAAAATTCAAATTCAAAAAAAAAAATTTATTTTCTAACTAATTTTGAACTACATTTTCGAAAATCTTATATAAAAATTCAATTTTCAATTTCAAAATATTTCCACTTTCTTTTATTTATTTCGTTTTATTTTATTTTATAAAAATTAATTTTTATAAAATAAATAATATCAACATATATACCATTTCTTTATTCCAACATGGAATTAAGTGGGAATGAACAGTCCAAGAGGACTCTGGGGTCATATGCTAACCCCACTACTGCTTCATATGGGAGTAGTATCTGTATACCCTCCATTGGAGTTAGTAGCTTTGAGTTGAATCCTCAGCTCATTATCATGGTACAGCAAAACTGTCAGTATTCTGGTCTTCCACATGAAGAACCTACAGAGTTTTTGGCACAATTTTTGCAAATTGCTGACACAGTACATGATAAGGAAGTGGATCAGGATGTCTACAGATTATTACTGTTTCCATTTGCTGTAAAAGATCAAGCTAAGAGGTGGTTAAATAACCAGCCTAAGACAGCATAAAACATGGAAGCAGCTGTCAGAAAAATTCCTGAATCACTATTTCCCTCCAAAATGGATGACACAGCTAAGGCTAAGCATCCAAGGCTTCAAACAAGGAGATAATGAATCCCTTTATGATGCCTGGGAAAGATACAGAGAGATGCTAAGAAAATGCCCCTCTGAAATGTTTTCAGAATGGGTGCAATTAGACATCTTCTACTATGGGTTTACAGAAAAAGCTCAGATTTCTCTAGACCACTCAGCTGGTGGATCTATACATATGAGAAAAACAATTGAAGAGGCTCAATAGCTTATTGATACAGTTGCTAGAAATCAACATCTGTACCTAAGCAGTGAATCTTCCATGAAAGAAGAAGTTAAAACAGTAACTGCAGCACTCAGTCCAGTGGATCAGGCTAATGAATTCAATCAGCAATTAGACTTTCTAACTCAGCAGCTAGCTGAATTCAAGGAAATATTACAAGAAACAAGAATGGCTAACAGGAACATGGAAGTACAATTAAAGCAGACAGAAAAGCAACTGTCAAAACAAATAACAGAAGAATGCCAAGCAGTTCAATTAAGAAGTGGGAAAACATTAAATACCTCACTTCAAAGCAGCAGGAAACCAAGAAATGAACAGGTGGCTACTCAAAATCCCTCTGAGGACAATCAGAGCCCAGAGAGGAATAAAGCTGGCGTTGAACGCCCAGACCATGCTCATTCCTGGCGTTCAACGCCAGAAACAAGCATGAATCCGGCATTGAACGCCCAAAGGGAGCATGGTTTTGGCGTTCAAACGCCAGTGACAAACAAGGAAGTGGCGTCTAACGCCACTCCAGCTCCCACCACTGGCATTCAAATGCCAGTGGGGAATCAGTCACATACAAGTGCTGATAACAACCTTTCTAAGAAGGCTTCCCAACCCACTTCTGTAGGTAATAAACCTGCAGCAACTAAGGTTGAGGAATACAAAGCCAAAATGCCTTATCCTCAAAAACTCCGCCAAGCGGAACAAGATAAGCAATTTGCCCGCTTTGCAGACTATCTCAGGACTCTTGAAATAAAGATTCCGTTTGCAGAAGCACTTGAGCAAATACCCTCTTATGCTAAGTTCATGAAAGAGATCTTAAGTCATAAGAAGGATTGGAGGGAAACTGAAAAAGTTTACCTCACTGAAGAATGCAGTGCAGTCATTCTGAAAAGCTTGCCTGAGAAGCTTAAAGATCCTGGGAGCTTTATGATACCATGCACATTAGAGGGCACTTGCACCAAGCAAGCTTTATGTGATCTTGGGGCAAGTATCAATCTAATACCTGCATCTACTATCAGAAAGCTTGGTTTAACTGAAGAAATCAAACCAACCAGGATATGTCTTCAACTTGCTGATGGCTCCATTAAATACCCATCAGGCGTGATTGAGGACATGATTGTTGGTGCACGAAATTGTGATCACTACAACTCAAATAATCCCCGGTAATGAATCCAAAAACTTGGTGCTCAATACCATGGCATAAACACAACTTCGCACAACTAACCAGCAAGTGCACTGGGTCGTCCAAGTAATACCTTACGTGAGTAAGGGTCGATCCCACGGAGATTGTTGGTATGAAGCAAGCTATGGTCACCTTGTAAATCTCAGTCAGGCAGACTCAAATGGGTATAGATGATGAATAAAGCATAAAGATAAAGATAGAGATACTTATGTAATTCATTGGTGAGAGCTTCAGATAAGCGTATGAAGATGCCTTCCCTTCCGTCTCTCTGCTTTCCTACTGTCTTCATCCAATCCTTCTTACTCCTTTCCATGGCAAGCTTATGCAAGGGTTTCACCGTTGTCAGTGGCTACCTCCCATCCTCTCAGTGAAAATGTTCCTATGCTCTGTCACAGCATATGGCTAATCAGCTGTCGGTTCTCGGTCAGGCCGGAATAGAATCCAGCGATTCTTTTGCGTCTGTCACTAACGCCCTGCCTGCTAGGAGTTTGAAGCACGTCACAGTCATTCAATCATTGAATCCTACTCAGAATACCACAGACAAGGTTAGACCTTCCGGATTCTCTTGAATGCCGCCATCAGTTCTCGCCTATACCACGAAGACTCTGATCTCACGGAATGGCTGGCTCGTTTGTCAGGCGAGCACTCGGTTGTCAGGCGATCAACCATGCATCGTGTATCAGGAATCCAAGAGATAAACACTAGAGCCTCATATGCTTGTAGAACAAGAGTGGTTGTCAGTCACCTTGTTCATGAGTGAGAATGATGATGAGTGTCACGGATCATCACATTCATCAAGTTGAAGAATAAGTGATATCTTGGACAAAGAACAAGCGGAATTGAATAGAAGAACAACAGTAATTGCATTAATACTCGAGGTACAGCAGAGCTCCACACCTTAATCTATGGTGTGTAGAAACTCCACCGTTGAAAATACATAAGAACAAGGTCTAGGCATGGTCGTGAGGCCAGCCTCCCAGTGATCAAAAGATTCAAAGATCTCAAGATTGCTAATACAATAGTAAAAGGTCCTACTTATAGAAAACTAGTAGCCTAAGGTGTACAAAGATGAGCAAATGACATAAAAATCCACTTCCGGGCCCACTGGTGTGTGCTTGGGCTGAGCAATGAAGCATTTTCGTGTAGAGACTCTTCTTGGAGTTAAACGCCAGCTTTTATGCCAGTTTGGGCGTTTAACTCCCATTTAGGTGCCCCGGCGTTTAACGCTGGAATTCCTGAGGGTGACTTTGAACGCCGGTTTGGGCCATCAAATCTTGGGCAAAGTATGGACTATCATATATTGCTGGAAAGCCCAGGATGTCTACTTTCCAACGCCGTTGAGAGCGCGCCAATTGGACTTCTGTAGCTCCAGAAAATCCACTTCGAGTGCAGGGAGGTCAGAATCCAACAGCATCTGCAGTCCTTTTCAGTCTCTGAATTAGATTTTTGCTCAGATCCCTCAATTTCAGCCAGAAAATACCTGAAATCACAGAAAAACACACAAACTCATAGTGAAGTCCAGAAAAGTGAATTTTAACTAAAAACTAATAAAAATATACTAAAAACTAACTAGATCATACTAAAAACATACTAAAAACAATGCCAAAAAGGGTACAAATTATCCGCTCATCAATTGTCAAGGTTGGGCCATTTGCCTTTCCTACTGACTTTGTGGTGCTGGAAATGGAGGAGCACAAGAGTGCAACTCTCATTCTAGGAAGACCTTTCTTAGCAACTAGCCGAACCCTCATTGACGTCCAAAAAGGGGAAGTAACCTTGAGAGTCAATGAGGAGGAGTTCAAGTTGAATGTTGTCAAAGCCATGCAACATCCAGACACCCCAAATGACTGCATGAGTGTTGATATTATTGACTCTCTGGTAAGAGAGGTCAATATGGCTGAGAGTCCCGAATCAGAGCTAGAGGACATCCTTAAAGACGTCCAGCCTGATCTGGAGGAGTCAGAGAAAATAGTAGAACCTCTGAAAATCCCTCAGGAAGAGGAGAAACCTCCTAAACCCGAGCTCAAACCATTACCACCTTCCCTAAAATATGCATTCTTGGGAGAAGGTGATACCTTTCCTGTAATCATAAGCTCTACCTTAGAGCCACAGGAAGAGGAAGCATTGATTCAAGTGCTAAGGACACACAAGACAGCTCTTGGGTGGTCCATCAGTGATCTTAAGGGCATTAGCCCAGCTAGATGCATGCACAAGATCCTACTGGAGGGTGACGCCAAGCCAGTGGTTCAACCACAAAGGCGGCTGAACCCAGCCATGAAGGAAGTAGTGCAGAAAGAGGTCACTAAATTACTAGAGGTTGGGATTATTTATCCTATTTCTGACAGCCCCTGGGTGAGCCCTGTCCAAGTCGTCCCTAAGAAAGGTGGCATGACAGTGGTTCATAATGAAAAAAATGAACTGGTTCCTACAAGAACAGTTACAGGGTGGCGTATGTGTATTGATTACAGAAGGCTCAATACAGCCACCAGAAAGGATCACTTTCCTTTACCATTCATAGACCAGATGCTAGAAAGACTAGCAGGTCATGAATACTATTGCTTCCTGGATGGATATTCAGGTTATAATCAAATTGCAGTAGATCCCCAAGATCAGGAGAAAACGGCATTCACATGCCCATCAGGAGTATTTGCATACAGAAGGATGCCATTTGGCCTGTGCAATGCACCTGCAACCTTTCAGAGGTGCATGCTCTCAATTTTCTCTGATATGGTGGAAAAATTTCTGGAAGTCTTCATGGATGACTTTTCAGTGTTTGGAGACTCATTCAGCTCCTGCCTTAACCATTTAGCACTTGTTCTAAAGAGATGCCAAGAGACTAACCTGGTTTTAAACTGAGAGAAGTGTCACTTTATGGTGACTGAAGGAATTGTCCTTGGGCACAAAATCTCGAACAAGGGGATAGAGGTGGATCAAGCTAAAGTAGAGGTAATTGAAAAATTACCACCACCTGCCAATGTTAAGGCAATCAGAAGTTTTCTGGGGCATGCAGGATTCTACAGGAGGTTTATAAAAGATTTTTCAAAAATTGCCAAACCTCTGAGCAACCTGTTAGCTGCTGACACTCCATTTATCTTTGATAAAGAGTGTCTGCAAGCATTTGAGACTCTGAAAGCTAAATTGGTTACAGCACCAATCATCTCTGCACCAGACTGGACATTACCATTTGAATTAATGTGTGATGCCAGTGACCATGCTATTGGTGCAGTGTTGGGACAAAGGCATGACAAGCTTCTGCACGTCATTTACTATGCCAAGCGTGTTTTAAATGACGCACAGAAGAATTACACAACCACAGAAAAAGAGCTACTTGTAGTGGTTTACGCCATTGACAAATTCAGATCCTATTTAGTAGGATCAAAAGTGATTGTGTACACTGATCATGCTGCTCTTAAATATCTACTCACAAAGCAGGATTCAAAACCCAGACTTATAAGGTGGGTGTTGCTTCTGCAAGAGTTTGATATAGAAATAAGAGACAGAAAAGGGACAGAGAATCAGGTAGCAGACCACCTGTCCCGAATAGAACCAGTAGAAGGGGCGTCCCTCCCTCTCACTGAGATATCTGAAACCTTTCCGGATGAGCAACTCTTTGCCATCCAGGAAGTGCCATGGTTTGCAGACATTGCAAACTACAAGGCAATGAGATTTATACCCAAGGAGTACAGTAGACAGTAAATAAAGAAGCTGATCACGGACGCAAAGTATTATCTTTGGGATGAGCCATATTTCTTTAAGAGATGTGCAGACGGAGTAATCCGTAGATGTGTGCCTAAGGAAGAAGCACAGAAGATCCTATGGCACTGCCATGGATCACAGTATGGAGGACATTTTGGAAGTGAGCGAACAGCCACAAGAGTCCTCCAAAGTGGCTTCTACTGGCCTACTCTCTATAAAGACTCCCGAGTGTATGTACTTAATTGTGACAATTGCCAAAGATCTGGCAATCTACCTCACAGTTACGCCATGCCTCAGCAAGGGATCTTAGAGATTGAGTTGTTTGATGTATGGGGCATTGACTTCATGGGACCCTTCCCACCATCATACTCAAACACTTATATTCTGGTGGCAGTGGATTATGTATCCAAATGGGTAGAGGCTATTGCAACACCCACCAATGACACTAAGACAGTGTTAAAATTCCTCCAGAAACACATCTTCAGCAGATTTGGTATCCCTAGAGTGCTAATTAGTGATGGGGGCACTCATTTCTGCAATAAATAGCTTTATGCTGCTCTGGTTCGTTATGGAGTTAGCCACAGGGTAGCTACTCCATATCATCCACAAACTAATGGGCAAGCTGAAGTCTCAAATAGAGAGCTCAAAAGAATCCTGGAATGGACTGTAATTAACCGTAGAAGGGATTGGGCAAGAAGCTTGGATGATGCTCTGTGGGCATACAGAACAGCATTCAAGACCACCATAGGGACCTCTCCATACCAGCTTGTGTATGGAAAGGCATGTCACTTGCCAGTAGAACTGGAACACAAGGCCTATTGGGCAACCAGATTCCTAAACCTTGATGCCAAGTTAGCCAGAGAAAAACGATTGCTCCAGTTAAATGAGCTAAAGGAATTTAGACTCAATGCTTTCGAAAATGCAAAATTTACAAAGAGAAAGCGAAAAGATGGCATGATAAGAAATTGTCATCCAGAGTCTTTGAGCCGGGGCAGAAAGTTCTGCTATTTAATTCTAGGCTCAAATTATTCCCCAGGAAATTAAAATCCCGGTGGAGAGGTCCATATGTAATTACCAATGTATCACCATATGGATACATAGAGCTTCAGGATAATGACTCTAACAAAAAGTTCATTGTTAATGGACAAAGAGTCAAACACTATCTTGAAGGAAATTTTGAGCAAGAATGCTCAAAACTGAGACTTAATTAAAACTCAGTAATAGTCCAGCTAATGACATTAAAGAAGCGCTTGCTGGGAGGCAACCCAGCCAATCACAAAATTTAATTTTATTCGTATTAATTAATTAATTGATTTCTTTTTCAGGTATATGTCAAAGTATCTTCAAGGTAAAATAGCAATTGGTTGGATTCACAGAGTTATAAAGGAAATTGGAAGCTCACTGGCGTGAAAAAGCCAGTAAGAAACATTTTGGGCGTTGAACGCCCAAAAGAAGCACCCACTGGGCGTTCAACGCCAATAAGGGTAGCCTTCTGGGCGTTAAACGCCAGAAAGGAGCATCTTCTGGGCGTTAAACGCCAGAAAGAAGCACCTTCTGGGCGTTTAACGCCAGATTGACAGCATCCTGGGCGTTTAGAAAAACGCCCAGTAACAAAGGACTTCCTGGCGTTCAACGCCAGAAAGATGCATCAGCTGGGCGTTGAACGCCCAGGAGAAGCAACATTTGGGCGTTAAACGCCCAAACCATGCAGCAGTTGGGCGTTTAACGCCAGGATGGTGGGGAGGAGGTAAATTTCGTTTCTCTTTACAAATTTTCTAATTTTTTATGTTCCAATTCATGGTTTCTTGCATAAACATATTTTAAATTATCATCCCTCAATTCAAATTAGTGTTCTAAAAATCCTAATTTCTAAAATCCCTTTTTCAATAATATCAAATGTATCTTAATCCATAAAGACAAATTATTTTCAATCCAATCAAACTCTTTTAAAATTTGTTTTCAAAACTCAATTATCTCTTTAAAAAAATATCTTTTTCAAAATTAAAAATTCAAATCTATTTTTTTAAATATGATTCATATCTTTCTCTTTTTAAACTATATCTTTTTCTTATCATATCTATCTTTTATAAATCATATCTTCTATCTTATCTTTTTCTTATTTTCGAAAATTTCCCACCCCCCCTCCCCATATATTGTGTTCGGCGTCCCACTCTTCATCACCTTGCCACACTTGCTCTCTTCCTATCCCTCTTCTTTCTTCTCTTTTGCTTGAGGACAAGCAAAGCTCTAAGTTTGGTGTGGTTATCCGTGATCACAAAAACATACTCATCAAATTCATGGCCCCTAGAGGAAAGCAACCCACCCAAAGGGGCAAGAAAGAAAGTGCTCCAAAGCCCCTTTGGAATCAAGGGAAGTTCTTAACTAAAGAACATTCAGATCATTATTACAAAATAATGAGTCACAGATCAGTGATCCCAGAAGTCAAATTTGATCTGAAAGAAGATGAATATCAAGAGATTCAAGAGCAAATTCGAATCAGGAATTGGGAAATTCTGACCAATCCTGAAACGAAAGTGGGAAGAAACATGGTTCAGGAGTTCTATGCCAATTTATGGCAGACAGACAGGCAGAGAATAATTGGAGCTGCTCTCTATGACCATCGGACCTTAGTCAGAGGAAAGATTGTTCATACTCATCCTGACAAGATCAGGAAAATTTTTAAGATTCCTCCACTGAAAGATGATCCAGACTCCTTTAACAGGAGAATGATGAGGGTAAACAAAGGTCTAGACAAGATTCTAGAGGACATATGCATCCCTGAAGCCAGGTGGACTACCAGCACCACTGGCACCCCAATTCAACTCAAAAGAGAAGATCTAAAACCAGTAGCCAGAGGCTGGCTGGATTTCATTGGGCGTTCCATATTGCCCACCAGCAACCGTTCTGAAGTAACAATCAAAAGAGCTATCATGATTCACTGCATCATGTTGGGAAAAGAGGTAGAAGTCCATCAACTGATCTCATGTGAGCTATATAAAATAGCAAACAGGAATTCCAAGGACGCCAAATTGGCCTATCCAAGCTTAATTTCTATGCTCTGCAAAGATGCCGGAGTGAAGATGGGAATAACAGAGTATATTTCAGTTGAGAGGCCAATCACTGGAATATCAATGGTCAGACAACAGCAACAAGATGATTCTACCAAGAGGAGAGCACAGGAAGCCCACCCAGAACAGCCTCAATTCGAATATTGGGAACATCTTGAGGCTTCTATTTCCAATTTGCAAGAAGCTATGGACCAAATAAAGGAAGAACAGAACAATCAAAGTAGCATGCTTTGCAAACTGCTTAAGGAACAGGAAGAGCAGGGGTGTGATCTAAGGGAGCTAAAGCACCAAAAATTAATCCTTGAAAAGCACCCCACAGATTAGAGGGACATCTATTCCTCAAAACAACAGGTTGCTGAGTTCCAATTTTTCTGCTTTAACTTAGTAATAGTAGTATTATAGAAATTTACCTTAGGAGATATTTAGTAGTAGTAATTAGTATGTCTATTTTGATTTTATTTCCAATTAAGCTATAATTTATTTTTCTCATCATCATCAGGCATAAATAAAGTAGTAGAATTTTTTTTTAGAATAAAGAAGTAATCTATATTTTTTGAGTTCTTAGTAATAAAAACTATAATTAATTATGTGTGGTGGCAATACTTTTTGTTCTCTGAATGAATGCTTGAACAGTGCATGACTTGTACTTTGAAATTGATGAATATTGGCTCCTGAAAGAATGAGGAACACGAAAAATATTATTGGTGATCTGAAAAATCATGAAATTGATTCTTGAAGCAAGAACAAGCATTAAAAAAAAAAAAAAGAGAGAAGGAGCAATAGAAAAAGTCACGAACCCTTAAAACCAAAAGGCAAGGGTAAAAAGGATCCAAGGCTTTGAGCATCAATGGATAGGAGGGCCCAAGGAAATAAAATCCAGGCCTAAGCGGCTAACCAAGCTGTCCCTAACCATGTGCTTGTGGCATGCAGGTCCAAGTTACAAACTTGAGACTGAGTGGTTAAAGTCGTGATCCAAGGCAAACAGAGTGTGCTTAAGAGCTCTGGACACCTCTGACTGGGGACTCTAGCAAAGCTGAGTCACAATCTGAACAAGGTTCACCTAGTCATGTGTCTGTGGCATTTATGTATCTGGTGGTAATACTGGAAAACAAAGTGCTTAGGGCCACGGCCAAGACTCATAAAATAACTGTGTTCAAGAATCAACATACTACACTAGGAGCATCAATAATACTATCTGAATTCTGAGTTCCTATGGATGCCAATCATTCTGAAATTCAAGGGATAAAGGGAGATGCCAAAACTGTTCAGAAACAAAAAGCTACAAGCCCCGCTCATCTAATAAGAATCTGAGCTTCATTTAAAACTCTGAGATATTATTACTTCTTAATTTCTATTAAAACCTATTTTATTTATCTAGTTGCTTGAGGACAAGCAACAGTTTAAGTTTGGTGTTGTGATGAGCGGATATTTTATACGCTTTTTGGGGGTAATTTCATGTAGACTTTAGTATGTTTTAATTAGTTTTTAATAGAATTTTATTAGTTTTTAATCAAAAATCATATTTCTGGACTTTACTATGAGTGTGTGTATTTTTCTGTGATTTCAGGTATTTTCTGGCTGAAATTGAGGGAGCTGAGCAAAAATCTGACTTAGGCTGAAAAAGGACTGCTGATGCTGTTGGATCCTGACCTCCCTGCACTCGAAATGGATTTTCTGGAGCTACAGGAATCCAATTGGCGCGCTCTCAACGGCGTTGGAAAGTAGACATCCAGGGCTTTCCAGCAATATATAATAGTGCATACTTTGCGCGAAGATAGACGACGTAACTTGGCGTTGAACGCCAAGTACATGCTGCTGTCTGGAGTTAAACGCCAGAAAAACGTCATGATCCGGAGTTGAACGCCCAAAACACGTCATAACTTGGAGTTTAACTCCAAGAAAAGCCTCTACTCGTGGATAGCTTTAGTCTCAGCCCCAGCACACACCAAGTGGGCCCCAGAAGTGGATTTCTGCACCAATTATCTTAGTTTACTCATATTCTGTAAACCTAGGATACTAGTTTACTATTTAAACAACTTTTAGAGAATTATTCTGTACCTCATGACATTTTCAAATCTGAATTACATACTTTTTGATGGCATGAGTCTCTAAACTCCATTGTTGGGGGTGAGGAGCTCTGCAGCGTCTCGATGAACAAATACAATTCCGTTATTTTCCATTCAAACACGCTTGTTCTTATCTAAGATGTTCATTCGCGCTTAATTGTGGAGAAGGTGATGATCCGTGACACTCATCACCTTCCCCAAACCATGAACGTGTGCCTGACAACCACCTCCGTTCTACATCAGACTGAATGAGTATCTCTTAGATTCATTACGCAGAATCTTCGTGGTATAAGCCGGATTGATGGCGGCATTCATGAGAATCCGGAAGGTCTAAACCTTGTCTGTGGTATTCCGAGTAGGATTCTGGGATTGAATGACTGTGACGAGCTTCAAACTCCTGAAGGCTGGGCGTTAGTGACAGACGCAAAAGAATCAATGGATTCTATTCCAACCCGATTGAGAACCCACAGATGATTAGCCGTGCTGTGACAGAGCATAGGAACGTTTTCACTGAGAGGATGGGAGGTAGCCATTGACAACGGTGACACCCTACATAGAGCTTGCCATGGAAGGGACTTTTCGTGTGTTGAAGGAATTCAAGGAAGAGTTGAAGTTCAAAGGACAAAGCATCTCCAAAACTCCAACATATTTCTCATTACTGCACAACAAGTAACACTGTTATTCTCTTTTATTTTTATAATCAAATCTAGTAATTTCACTTTTAATCCTATTGGCCTCCTGACTAAGAATAATAAAATAAATATAGCTTGCTTCAAACCAATAGTCTCCGTGGGATCGACCCTTACTCACGTAAGGTATTACTTGGACGACCCAGTGCACTTGCTGGTTAGTTGTGCGGATTACAAATTCGTGCACCAGTAGCTCATGGGGTTTTATGCAGATATGTAACTACTCACTTATTATTGACTTGTAGGTCTAGAAATTTTCCTCTAAGCATCAAGCAACACACTGCTATGACCTCTCATTATTCTTTTGTCCTTGTTTACTAAAAATTTTTCTTTATAAGCTTTAATTCAGTGTCATGTGTAACAAGCTTCTTTTCATTACTTGTGCTTGACACATTATTCACTTTAGACACTTGGCTTACATTCCTTCTTAGAGCATTGATGCCCAGCACCTCTTTGGGTCACTAAATGCCTTGTAGTTAGGTTGCTCTTGATGGTGGATTTTCAGTTGATAATCCCGGGTTAGTTAACCCAAGTTACCAAGTGTTAATGCACTCCAAAGAACTTAATAATCCAAGCAGATCCTAGTACAAAGACACCACAGGCATATACTCTAAGGTTCAAGCTATTGGTGTCTAGCTTTATTTCTTATTTCTTTTGTTCTTGTTGCTGCCATTTTTGGCTTTTCTCATTCCATTTTTCTTTTCTTTTCAGCCAACGACTTTTTATTTATTTAAGATTCATAGACAGTGAGCTACTTTCTACTTAAAAAGAAAACATTCTATTCCTTTTATTCACTAAAAGTGAGTCACCACACAATCACACATACATACCTCCACTTACTATTATTTGACTCCTAGCTAACAATGAACCATTCTACTTCATGTTTCAAACTTTTCTTTTATTGAATTGAAAAGGCTTAGGGAACAGAGCATGCATTAGTTAAGTGAAAGTAAACACACAAGCACACACTTAGACTAGCTTACTTATTGCAGAGACTAATTCCTCTTGTATTAAAAGAACACATTAGCAAGACATACCAGAACTCCTAAATTAAAGTATTTCTCAATGGCAAGAATCAAGTGTAAATATAACCTGTTGGTTTGCAGCTTTTTTGTTCTTCCTTCTGTTGTGCCCCTTTTGAGTCATAATGCACAATGTCTTCAAACGGTGGCTAATTTCCTGCATACTCATCAAAAGTTGCTTGCCTCTCAAGCCCTTAGGTAGCTAGTTAGTATGCAAAGATTGGTTATGGCCTCTTGAACTTACTTTGGTGTGTGAACACCAAACTTAGTCCCTTGCCACTATTTCCCATGCATCAGAAACCATATGTGGAATCCTTTTTGTCTTTGCTAAAAGTAATAAAACCAAAGACTATAAAACAGATAATGGCTGAATAGTTTATCTGATTGCTTGGAGCTAGCAAATCTTTATGCAGGGAGTTAGAATGTGCTTTTAAATGAGATTTTAGTGGGACACCAAACTTAAAATCTTTCATTCTCACTTAAATTGTTTTGGTGTGCAATACCAAACTTAGCTCCTTGCAATACATATAAAACTACTCAACCATTTTATTGAAATAGTTAGGAAAGAAAACTACCTCAGGTTGGGTTGCCTCCCAACAAGCGCTCTTTTAATGTCACTAGCTTGACATTGGTCCCCTTAGGGTGGTTGATGACTGAAATGGCACAGCTTATCTCCCCTCACTGTAAATCTTCTCTGTGTGCCATTATGCTCAATTTCAATATGCTCAAGGGAAAGCACTTTGTTCACTGTGTAGTAATCTTGTGCTTCTTGCTGTTGGTATACTAATTGTACCTTGTCATCCTTAAAGAACCCTTCAGTTGGGATCTTCTTATTCTTCCACCCTTTGTAAGCCTTCTTGTTTTTCTTTCTCTTTCTTGTTAGTCTTTCTTTCTTGACAGTGGCCTTTGTTGAAGAGTCTTCCTCTTTGGTTGTCACTTCAAGCTTTCTTTGATTTCCCTTTTTACTTTGCATATTATCAGTCTTTTGCTCTATTGTGATGTTGGTTTCTTGCTTCGGAATATAGTTACCAATTGCCTTGCTAGTTTCTTCCTTGCTATGCATGCTTCCCTTGTCAATTTCTAGACAATGGTTTCCCTCATCACATATTTGTGTTTCTGAAAACACTTTCAGGGTGATGCTTTCCTCATGCATTCTGAGAGTTAGCTCTCCCTGTTCTACATCAATGATGGCTCTAGCAGTGGCTAAAAATGGTCGCCCGAGTATTATGGAGTCACCCTCATTCTCGGTTGAGTCCAGGACCACAAAGTCTGCAGGGAAGATGAACTTGTCAACCTTAACTAACAGGTTTTTAATCACTCCCCTGGGATGTACCACTGATTGGTCCACCAATTCTAAGGACATCTGTATTGGTTTCACCTTCCCTATGCCAAGCTTTTTTACTAAGGATGATGGAATTAGATTTATGCTTGCTCCTAAGTCACACATCCCCTTGTTGATAAATAGACTTCCAATGGTGCAAGGTAGGAAGAAATTTCCAAGGTCTTCCAGCTTGGGAGGGAGTCCTTTTTTGATGAGTGCACTGCATTCTTCAGTGAGAAGCACAATCTCTTTTTCTTGCCAACTTCTCTTCTTGTTGATAAGCTCTTTCAAGAACTTTGCATACAGAGGTATTTGTTCCAATGCTTCAGCCAGTGGAATGTTTATCTCCAATTTCTTGAAGACTTCAAGAAATTTAGGGAAGTGTTGGTCCTTAGTCTCTTTGCTGAACCTTTGAGGATAAGGCAATGGAGGTGTGAAGTTCACTCCCTGCCTGTGATCCTTGGTTGATTCTTTCATTGCTTCCTTTGAGTTGTGTGGTTGCTTATCTTTCTCGTGAGTCTGATTGCGAGTTTGCTTGCTTGCTGTTACATCCTTATTATTGGTTTCCTCTTCTTCAGCTTGTGTCTTGTCACCTTCCTCCTCTATTGGCCTCTTGATGTTCTCCACTTGCTTCTTTGTAGTGTCATTGTTGCTTACCAATGTTCTCCCACTCCTTAACTGAATCGTCTTACACTCTTCCTTATGATTTGGAATTGTGTCACTTGGCAGGGAACTTGATGGCCTCTCTGTTGCAAAGTGTTTAGAGAGCTGGCCTATTTGTCTTTCCATGTTCTTGATGGAAGCTTCTTGATTTTTGGCCGTCATTTCTTGATGTTTAATTTCCACAACTTGTCTATCAGGGTTTCCAGGTTAGTGATTCTTTGAGATTCTGGAGGTGCTTGTGGTTGGTTGTGAGATGTGGGTGGTTGGTGATAGGTATTTTGGTTGATGGATTGGTTATGGGTTGGATAATGGTTAGAGTTGGGGTAAGTGTTTTGTGGTTTTCTGAATGAATTTTGGTTGTTGTTTTGCTGGTTGTTCCTTGGGTTATTTTGGGTTGTGTTTCTTTGCCATGACTGTTGGTTATGGTTATCTCCCCATCTAAGGTTGGGGTGGTTCTTCCAGGAAGGGTTGTAGGTCTCACCATAAACTTCATTCTGTCCAGAATTTTGGTTATGCATGTGTTGCACTTGCTCCTGTTGTTGCTCTTCTTGGCTTTCTTCATTCTGCATCCATACAGTTGATGGTTGGCTTGTGTTCACAGCTGCTACTTGAAGGCTGTCAATTCTTTTGGCCATTTGTTCAAACTGTTGTTGAATTTGTTGTTGCATCATCTTGTTTTGAGCCAAAATGGAGTCCACTCCTTCCAGTTCTAGTACCCCCTTTCTCTGTGATGGTTGGCGGGTTCTTTGATGAGCAAAGAAGTATTGATTGTTGGCCACCATGTCCACAAGATTCTGGGCTTCTTCAGCAGTTTTCATCAGTTGTAATGAACCTCCAGCAGAGTGATCTAATGCCTCTTGAGATTTCAACGTCAAGCCTTCATAGAAATTCTGCAGCACATCCCATTCATTGAACATTTCTGGGGGACACTTTCTGATTAGAGCTTTGTACCTCTCCCATGCTTCATACAAGGATTCAGCATCTAATTGGGTGAATGTTTGCACCTCAATTTTCAGCCTGACGATCCTTTGGGGTGGGTAAAATTTGGCTAAAAATTTAGTCACCAAATCGTCCCAACTAGTGATACTTCCTTTGGGAAAAGTTTCAAGCCACTGTGCAGCCTTATCCCTTAATGAGAATGGGAATAACAAAAGCTTGTATGTCTCAGGATTCACGCCATTGGATTTGACAGTGTCACAAATCCTTAAGAAGGTAGATAAATGCTGGTTAGGATCTTCCAATGGGCTTCCTCCATAGGAACAATTGTTCTGGACAAGTGTAATGAGTTGTGGTTTTAGCTCAAAGTTGTTTGCATTGACATTAGGAGTGAGGATGCTACTCCCACAGTGTCTTGGATTTGCAAATGTGTATGAGGCCAAAACTCTCCTCTGTGGTGGATTGTTGTTGTTGTTAGCTGCTCCCCCTGGTGGATTGGGATTAGATGAATCTCTTTCCATCTCGTGATATTCTTCCTCAGATTCTTCCTCTCCAACGATACCTTTCCCTCTTTCAGCTCTTCTTATTCTCCTGAGAGTCCTCTGGTCAGCTTCAGATAAAATAGGAATAGCTCTCCCTATACCTGACATACAAACAAAACAAGAGAAACACACAACCAGTGATACTTCACTCTATTGCTAGAATGAAGTTTTAGTTAGCTTAAGCAAAAATTCAAACAGTTAGTGGGTTAGTCAAAATTAAAGAAAAAGTGCTTGATCTAAACTACCACCTCACGTAATCATTGTCAATCTATTCAATCCCCGGCAATGGCGCCAAAAACTTGATGTGCGGAAAACGATCCGACACAAAACTCACCGGCAAGTGTACCGGGTCGCATCAAGTAATAATAACTCACATGAGTGAGGTCGATCCCACAGGGATTGAAGGATTGAGCAACTTTAGTTTAGTGGTTGAATTAGTCAAGCAAACAAGTGTTGATTGTGTGAGATTGTGTTGACAGGAATTAAACTGCAGAAAATGTAAAGGGGAGTGGGTGAATTACAGGAAATTAAAGGGAACAAAAAGAAAAAGAGCTGAATCTTAAAGTGCAAGTAATGTAAATTGCAGAAACTTAAAGTGCAAGAAATATAAATGACGTGAAAAATAAAAGGGAAGTGGGATGTGGGAATTGTAGAAATTAGATAAGGAAAGTAAAATTAAACAAGCAGAAGAGTAGATGATGGATTCAATTCAACCAGATTTCAGATTAGAAGGAAAAATAAGCTTGATGTAGCAATTAAACAAGGAAATTAAAATGGAAATCAATAGATCTCAGGACCCAAGAGACTAGATAGCCAAGTCTAGATCTCACTGCCTTCCTAGATGCAAGTTCTGAAAACAGTTGCAAGAGAATTAAAGATCAAGCAGTGGAATAAAGGAATTCAAATATCAATTTCTCAAATGTGCAGTAGTTCAAAACAGAGAGAGATCTCAAGGTGAGATTGAGACAGAATTTCCTCAATTCTCAACACCCAAGACTCAAGTAAAGCTTTGCAGAAAAGAAAACAATAAAACCCAGAGGAAGAGAATTCAATTCTCCTCCCAGAAACTCTCTAAAATGCAAAGTAAGCTCTCAAAACTACTCAGCAAAACTAATAATTGAAAAAGCTCTCCTAAAACTTCAAATCCTAAGCTATTTATACACTTTCTTCAATTGATCATTAAGCCTTGATTTGGGCCTTGGCCTTGATGGAATTGGGTTGAATCAGGCCTCTGTTGCTTGCTCTTGGTGTTGGGAAGAAATCAATTCTTGAACCGGGCCATGTAGCTTTCACGTTTAAGCCAACGTTTGAGGCAAACGTTGACTCAAACGTGCCATGTGAACAATTATGCAGCTAGGCCCAAAATGCTGTCATCCACGTTTGGCTCAACGTTTGAGGTCAAACGTGAGCTCAAACGTGGATCTTCCCAAGCTCTCTTTTTGGCCAACGTTTGGCCCAACGTTTGAGGCAAACGTTGGCAGAAACGTGGCTCATCTCAACCATCAATCAGGGGTGCTTTGCCATGCTCTTTCTTGCCAAAATGTAGCCAACGTTTGACCTCACGTTTGAGGCAAACGTTGGCTCAAACATTGCCGTGGCCAGAGCTCCAATTTCCTTCAATTTGGCACCAACGTTTGACCTCACGTTTGAGGCAAACGTTGGCACAAACATTGCCTTCCCCTGCTTCTATTCTTAGCCAACGTTTTCCTCAACGTTTGAGGCAAACGTTGGCGCAAACGTTGCTTCTCCCAGGGGCTTGTTCTCAGCCAACGTTTGCCTCAACGTTTGAGGTCAAACGTTGGCTCAAACGTAAATCTCTCTTTCCAAGCCCCTTCTTGCGACCTCCTTCCAAGCTTTGTTTCACCTATCATCAATCAATCAAAAACATCAAAGCTATGCTTCAAATCATGAGATTGTTTCTCTTCCATAATATATGACAATTATAGCATAAAATCTCATGAAAATGCATCATTTTATACATGATTGATTGAGTCAAAGATAACATGAATTTCAACCCAATTGGCTTACTTATGGCTTAAGAAAGTGCATAAAACTAAATGAAAACAAAGAAAAAGACTAGTAAAACTAGGCTAAGATGACTTGTCATCAACCACCCGGATGGAATCATGATAATCAACCTGAAGACGGGTGTAGAAATAAGATTTGGGATCCGGGAATATATGAGGATCAACTTTGGGAGCTCAAAACTTGTGAAGAACCCCATCAAAGCTTGAGAAATTTATTTGGTATTGATAGAGCTTATTGGAAGACCAAGCATTGGTGGAAATTTCAAGATGAGTTCAAGCACAAGCCGCCATGACAAGAAGCTCACCAGAATGTCCAACTTAAGGACTTTAACTAAAAGTGCTAGGTGGGAGACAACCCACCATGGTATGATCGTTCCATCTCCCTTTTACTCTGTTTTTTAGTTCTGATTGAACCTGGAATTTTGCATAAAATTCATTGCATTCTGCATAATGCATAATAAAACACGCACGCGACGCGTAAGCGTCGCTGACGCATCCGCGTCACAAGTGCGTTGGGAAGAAAATAAGATTGAACAGAGAGTCACGCGAGAGTGTGGCTGGAGGCGTGCCTTTGGCACAAATTGATCCACGCGACCGCATCGCTGACGCGTCCGCGTCATGTGGGCAAAAACGCCTCCCACGCGTCCGCGTCACCCACGCGAACGCCTGCCTCAAAGTCGACGTAAAAAGGGTGTATGGCCGAAAGTTGAGCTAGAATTGGGCTGGACTCGTGCTAGAAGCACAAGCCCTGCCACGCGTACGCGTGCCCTACGCATCCGCGCCGTTTTCAAATTTAGGCCATCCACGAGATCGCGTCAACCACGCGTTCGCGTCACCCAAAGTTTTGGCAAAATAAGTTTTGCACCGGAGAGTTGTGCGGCTGCGAGGCTGCACTCGCACTTAAGGCACGAATCAATTCATGCGAACGCGTGACCCACGTGTTCGCGTCACTTCATCGAAGCGCGTGCCCCATGCGCTCGCGTCGCCTGCGCCACACAGCTTATCCAAAACAGTCAAATATCTTATCTTTTCTTCCCCAATTCTAAATCTTTTCTTTCCCTTCTTATTTCTTTCTTCCCCCTTCCTCCTTCTTCCTACTTTCTTCTTTCTTCATTCTCCTTTCTTTTTTTATTTTCATGCATTTTTATGTTGGTGTTGGAGCTTTATTTGGATTTTACTTTATTATAACTGAGCTTGTGGATATTATAAGGATTGGTTTGACAATTGACATTTTAAATTTGGATCTCAAATATATTTGGATTTATTACTTTCATTCCTCTTTTAACTCACAATACTTGTAATCCACCTGTATTTGAGATTATCATTCACAATTGTCATCATACAAGTGCTCTCTAATCCAACTTACTTTCACAATTGATGCTTGACCTATGCTTCTCATGCCTTTGCTTGCATGCTTTTACACATCTTGCATCTGAATGATTTAATATGCCTTGCAATATTTTCATTGATGTCCTAATTGCAAGCAGTCGCGACCATGTATTTAAGACATTATCCCTTACCTTGGCATTGATTATCACTTGAACCTTCATCCTCCTGGTTCTAGCTATTTGAATTACATGTCCCTTTCCATTCTCCCTTTTTCAGGATGGCCACCAAAAAGGGTAACGAGAAAGCCTCTAACAAGCCACCGGCAAAGAGCGGAACAAAAAGAGCACTAGCCGAGGAACTACAACCCCCATCCACCTACACATCTTAGCATGCACCGAGGACGGTAAAATCTTTAAGTGTGGGGAGGTCGATACCGATCTCCATGGATTAGCTATTTCTATCTTAACACCAATGTTTAATTTTCTTTGTTTGATCGTTGTTGCATTTGTATATTTGATTGCATGTTTGTTTGATTTTATGCATTTAGTCACTACTTGGTTGAAGTAATATTTTCTTTTTCAAGAAACTTTTTATAGTATTTCACTAATTTAAATTAAAAACTTTTTGAAAAACTTGTTTGAAGAAATATTATTTTAGAACATGATTTAGAGCTCAAACACACAAAACCAGTGAGATCCAGTTAGTGATTTGAATTAGTGAAATCCAGTTCATATCTGTTCTTGAAAGATTTATTTACTTTTTCACCAAGTAGGTATAATCATTTTAGCATGTAGTTGCATTCACATTCATAGGTTGCATTGCATGAGTCCTGCTTTTCCCTACTCATTTATTTTGTCTCCTTGAGCTTAGCATGAGGACATGCTAATAATTGAGTGTGGGGAGGTTGATAAACCACTATTTTATGGTTTATATTGTATTTAATCAACTGGTTTTATCAAGCTTTTCACCCACTTATACATATGATTTGCATGATTTTACAATTCCTTCCTAGTTTAGTTCTATGATTGGAAACATGCTTCTTTGGTCTTAATTTAGCTAATCTTAATCCTTTCTTATTACCATTCGATGCCTTGATCTATGTGTTAAGTGTTTCAGGCTTCATAGGGCAGGAATGGCTTAGAGAATGAAGAGGAAGCGTGCAAAAATGGAAGGAACACAAGGAACTGAGGAGATGACCAGCGAGAAGTCACGTGGTCGCATGACTCACGCGACCGCGTAAAATGGAAGAAATCAGAGTGACGCGTTCGCGTTCCTGATGCGACCACGCAGACTGAAAGCTACACGAACGACGCGAATGCGTGGACGACGCGCACGTGTGGTATGAAAAAAAACACTGAGTGACGCAATCGCGTGGATGACGCGGCCACGTGACGTGCGCGATCTGCAGAATTACAAAAGTCGCTGGCAGAGATTCTAGGCCGCATTTCAACCCAGTTTTCAGCCCAGAAACACAGATTAAAGTCAAGGAACATGCAGAGACTCAAGACATGACTTCAAATCTCCAATTATTTATTTAATGACCATTCATGTTATGATTTTCTTAAATAATATAATTTGAGGTATTTCAGACTCATGATTGCTTTTCCTTATTTTTAATTTATATTATTTACTATTGGCTTTGGTTGATTAATTGGTAACTCTTGAGTTATCAAACTCATCGTGATTGATAATTATTATTCTTGCTGATTAATTTAGATTCCTATAACTCTAGTCTTTCCTTAAGGAGTTGACTAGGACTTTAGGTATTAAATTAATTTGTCCACTTAACTAACCTTCATAGTTAGAGGTTGACTTAGTGGGAGCAACATTATAATTCTCATCACCATTGATAAGAATAACTAGGATAGGACTTCTAGTTATCATACCTTGCCAAGAGTTTTATTAGTTATTAATTTATTAATTCCTGCAATTTATTTCTCTTGTTCAAAACCTTTTCAAAACCCAAAAACACTGTTTTGCATAACTAATAATAATTCATACTTCCCTGCAATTCCTTGAGAAGACGACTCGAGGTTTGAATACTTCGGTTTATAAATTATATTGGGTTTGTTACTTGTGACAACCAAACGTTTGTAAGAAAGGTTGATTGCTTGATTTAGAAACTATACTTGCAATGAGAATTTATTATAACTTCTCAACCAACAATCTTCCGTTCTTCAACTGTGCCTCGATGCCTTAATGCAATTACTACTGTTTCTATTCAATCACGCTTGTTTCTGTCATAAGATATTCACTCGTACTTCACCATGTTGAATGTGATGATTCGTGACACTCATCATCATTCTCAAAATTATGAACGCGTGCCTAACAACCACTTCTGTTCTATCTGAGCTCAACATAGTCATTAGGTGATAGCTTGAGTGTGTATCTCTTGGACTCCTGACTCACGAGTTTGATGACCTCTCCTGACAACAGAGCATTCGAATCCGGGAGACCAGAATCTTCGTGGTAGAGGCTAGAATCAATTGGCGACATTCTTGAGATCCGAAAAGTCTAAACCTTGTCTGTGGTATTCCGAGTAGGATCTATGAAGGGATGACTGTGACGAGCTTCAAAATCACGACTGTTGGGCGCAGTGACAGTGTGCAAAAAGATCAATGGATCTTATTCCAACACAAGTGAGAACCAACAGATGATTAGCCATGCGGGAAACCATAGCGGATATATTTTCACTGAGAGGACAGATGGTAGCCATTGACAACGGTGATCCACCAACATAAAGCTTGCCATAGAAGGAGCCAGGCATGTTTGAAAAAGAAGGCAGTAGGAAAGTAGAAACTCAGAGGGTAGAGCATCTCCAAAACCTCAACCTATTCTCCATTACTGCATAACAAGTATTATTTATTTCATGTTCTTTTACTTTTTACAAGTAAAACTAAGAATTATTATTGATATCCTGACTAAGAGTTAAGAGATAAACATAGCTTGCTTCAAGTCGACAATCTCAGTGGATTCGACCCTTACTCACGTAAGGTATTACTTTGACGACCCAGTGCACTTGCTGGTTAGTGGCACCAAAATTTTGAAAAGTGTAAATCACAATTCTGTGCACCAAGTTTTTGGCGCCGTTGCTGGGGATTGTTTGAGTTTGGACAACTGACGGTTCATCTTGTTGCTTAGATTAGGAATAATTTATTTTTGTTGGTTTAGAGTCACTAAGTTTGAGTCTTTTATTTTTCTTTTTAAAAATCTTTCAAAAATCTTATTTTTCTTTATTAATCTTTAAATTTTTCTTTGAGTTTAGTTTCATCTTTTAAGTCTAGTGTCCTTTGTGTTTTTCTTTTCTTAAAAATTTCCAAAATTTGTTCTTGGGGTTCATCTTGATCTTCAAAGTATTCTTGGTGTTCATCTTGACATTCAAAATTTTCTTATTTGTTTTCTTTGTTTTATCTAAAAATTCTAAGTTTGGGTCATTTTATTGTTTTTCTCTTTCCTCATTCAATTCAAAAATAAAAAAATATATTTTCCTTTAATTCCTCATAAAATTTCAAATCCCTTGGGTTGACTTGGTCAAAATTTTTAAAATCATATTGATAAACCACTATTTTATGGTTTATCTTGTGCTCAATTGAGTGGTTTTTCTCAACTCTTTACCCACTTATTCATACGATTTGCATGGTTTTACATTCTCCTTCCTGATTTTGTGCTAAGATTGAAAACATGCTTCTTTGGCTTTTATTTTCTTTTATTTGAATCCTCTCTTATTATCATTCGATGCCTTGATATGTGTGTTAAGTGATTTCAGGGATTACAGGACATGAATGGCTCAGAGGATGGAAAGGAAGCATGCAAAAGTGGAAGGAATACAAGAAGTTGAAGAAACTGCTAAGCTGTCCAGCCTGAGCTCTTCGGACTCAAATGGTTATAACTTAAGCTACAGAGGTCCAAATGACACGGTTTCAGTTGCGTTGGAAAGCTAACATCCAAGGCTTCGCAACGATATATAATTTTCTATAGTTTTCATGAAGTTAAGCGACGCGAATGAGTGAATGACGCGTCCACATGCATCTGCGAATCTCATTCCACGCAAACACATAGATGACGCCTCCACGTCACTTTCCCGCAACCTGTACATACCAGATTTTGAAATTAGTGATTTCTGGGTTGTTTCTGACCCAGTTTTCGGCCCAGAAAGCACATATTAGAGGCTATAAAGTGGGGGAATGCATCCATTCAAATTAATTCATTCATAATTCACACTTTTCACAATTTAAATGTAGGTTTTAGAGAGAGAGGTTCTCTCCTCTCTCTTAGGATTTAGGATTAGTATTTCTCTTAAAGGATTTAGGATTTCAACTCTTCATCAGGTTCAATATTCCTTTTTACTTTATATTCCTCTTTTACTTTCAGATACTTTAATGCTTGTATTAGTTATGTTGCCTATTTGGCTTATGAACTTTTCATGTTAGGATTTATCTCAATTAATATAATTTGAGGTATTTCAAACTTATGACTGTTTTCTCTAATTTATGTTATTGATGCTTGGGCTCTATCCAAATTATTTTCATTCAAGTAGATTTTATTCCCTTTTGGCTTTGGTTGATTAATTGGTAACTCTTGAGTTATTGATGAGCGGATAATTTGTACGCTTTTTGGCATTGTTTTTAGTATGCTTTTAGTAGTTTTAGTTGAGTTCTTAGTATATTTTTATTAGTTTTTAGTTAAAATTCACTTTTCTAGACTTTACTATGAGTTTGTGTGTTTTTCTGTGATTTCTGGTATTTTCTGGCTGAAATTGAGGGACCTGAGCAAAAATCTGATTCAGAGACTGAAAAGGACTGCAGATGCTGTTGGATTCTGACCTCCCTGCACTCGAAGTGGATTTTCTGGAGCTACAGAAGCCCAATTGGCGCGCTCTCAACGGCGTTGGAAAGTAGACATCCTGGGCTTTCCAGCAATATATGATAGTCCATACTTTGCCCAAGATTTGATGGCCCAAACCGGCGTTCAAAGTCACCTACAGAAATTCCAGCGTTAAACGCCGGAACTGGCACCTAATTGGGAGTTAAACGCCCAAACTGGCATAAAAGCTGGCGTTTAACTCCAAGACAAGTCTCTACACGAAAATGCTTCATTGCTCAGCCCAAGCACACACCAAGTGGGCCCGGAAGTGGATTTCTATGTCATTTACTCATCTTTGTACACCTTAGGCTACTAGTTTTCTATAAGTAGGACCTTTTACTATTGTATTTGACATCTTCGAATCTTTGGATTATTTTCAGATCCTTTGATCATCTTTGGACATCTAGTTCTTAGATCATTGAGAGGCTGGCCTCACGGCCATGCCTAGACCTTGTTCTTATGTATTTTCAACGGTGGAGTTTCTACACACCATAGATTAAGGTGTGGAGCTCTGCTGTACCTCGAGTATTAATGCAATTACTATTGTTCTTCTATTCAATTCCGCTTGTTCTTTGTCCAAGATATCACTTGTTCTTCAACTTGATGAATGTGATGATCTGTGACACTCATCATCATTCTCACCTATGAACAAGGTGATTGACAACCATTCTTGTTCTACAAGCATCCGAGGCTTAGTGACTATCTCTTGGATTCTTTAAAAGGAATCTTCGTGGTAAAGGCAGGACCTGATGGCGGCATTCAAGAGAATCCGGAAGGTCTAAACCTTGTCTGTGGTATTCTGAGTAGGATTCAATGATTGAATGACTGTGACGTGCTTCAAACTCCTAACCTGCTGGGCGTTAGTGACAGACGCAAAAGAGGGATTCTATTCCAGTAGGGGCGGGAACCAACCGGTGATTGGCCGTACTGTGACAGAGTGCGTGAGCATTAGCTTTCACTACGAGGATGGGAGGTAGCCACTGACAACGGTGAAACCCTACACGAGCTTGCCATGGACAGGAGTAAGAAGGATTGGATGAAGACTGTAGGAAAGCAGAGAGACGGAAGGGAAGGCATCTTCATACGCTTGTCTGAAGCTCTCACCAATGATATACATAAGTATCTCTATCTTTATCTTTATGTTATTTTCGTTCATCACCATTATACATTTGAGTCTGCCTGACTGAGATTTAAAAGATGACCATAGCTTGCTTCATACCACCAATCTCCGTGGGATCGACCCTTACTCGCGTAAGGTTTATTACTTGGACGACCCAGTGCACTTGCTGGTTAGTTGTGCGAAGTTGTGTTTATGCCATGGTAGTGAGCACCAAGTCTTTGGAGCCATTACTAGGGATTGTTTATGTTTTGAAAAGTATTGATCACAATTTCGTGCACCAAGTTTTTGGCGCCGTTGCCGGGGATTGTTCTTGTGTATGGACAACTGACGGTTCATCTTGTTGCTTAGATTAGGCATTTATTTTTTTCGAAATTCTTGAAGATGAATTCTAGAGTTTCATGATGATTTGCTGAAATCTGGCTGGCTGTAAAGCCATGTCTAATTTCATTGGACCGAGGTTTCAACTTATCATCACAAGAGCTTGTTGATCTTGCTTTTGGAGCAGTGATCTGCTAAGGCTTGGCTGGCCTTTGGCCATGTCTAGTGTTTTGGACCGAAGCTTTCTTTGAAAGCTTGGCTGGCTGTGAAGCCATGTCTAATTCCTGGACCGGAGTCTTAGACTAGCATTGCACTGATTCCTGGAATTCTCATTAAGAATTTTGATGTTTTCACTTAATTTTCGAAAAACACAAAAAAATTAGAAAATCATAAAAACCAAAAATATTTCTTGCTTGAGTCTAATGTCTCATCTTAAGTTTGGTGTCAATTGCATGCATTCAATCTTGTGTCTTAAGGATCTTCAAGTAATTCTTGATGATTTCTTACTCTGATCTTTGAATTCTCTTGACTTGAGTGTTTTTGTGTCTCATGTAGTGTCAGTAGTATACAAACTGCTAAGTTTGGTGTCTTGCATGCATTGTTATTTGATTCTTGTTGCATTTTGATTATTAAAAATCCAAAAATATTTTTTATTTGTGTCTTTTCAAGTCAATAATACAGAGAATTGAAGATTCAGAACATACTGCAGAGGAATTATACAGAAAAAGCTGGGCATTCAAAAATTCCCAGTGAAGAAGGCAGACTGGCGTTTAAACGCCAGCCAGGGTACCTGGTTGGGCGTTTAACGCCCAAAAAGGGTGCATTTTGGGCGTTAAACGCCAGAATGGATACCATTCTGGGCGTTTAACGCCAGGATGGTGCTAGGGGGAAGATTTTGTTTTCAAAATCAATTTTTTTTTAAGTTTTCAAAGTTTTTCAAAATCAAATCTTTTTCAAATCATATCTTTTCAATCAAATGTTTTCAAAATTAATTTCTTTCCTTTTTCAAAGATACTTACTAATAATTAATGATTTGATTGAACATTTTTTGCCTTTTCTGTTGAGGAAGGTTTCATGTTTGAATCATATCTTTTCTTGTTAGGCAAGTCATTAATTTTTAAAATCAAATCTTTTTTTTTTAATTGTTTTCAAATCATATCTTTTTAAATTTGTTTTCAAATCATATCTTTTCAATCACATCTTTTTAAAACCAATCATATCTTCTTAACCACATCTTTTTCAAAATAGTTTTCAATCAAATCTTTTTGATTTCTAATTTCAAAATCTTTTTCAAAAATCACTTGATTTCTTTTCCACTTTTATTTTTCGAAAATCAATTAGTGTTTTTCAAAAATGTTTTCAAAATATTTTAATTAATTTTCGAAAAATTACTTCCCTCCTTCTCACATCCTTCTATTTATGGAGTACCACTCCTTCTCAATGCACAATTCGAACCTTATCTAAGTAAAGTTCGAATTCTTCTTCTCCTTCTTCTTTCTATTTCTCTTTTCCTCTGACACCTCAAGGAATCTCTATACTGTGACATAGAGGATTCCACATTTTCTTGTTCTCTTCTCTTTCATATGAGCAGGAGCAGAGACAAAGGCATTCTTGTTGAAGCTGACCCTGAACCCGAAAGGACCTTGAAGAGAAAGCTAAGAGAAGCCAAAGCACAACTCTCTTTTGAGGACCTGACCGAATTCTTCAAAGAAGAAGAAGACATGGCAGCCGAAAACAACAATAATGCAAACAATGCAAGGAAGGTGCTGGGTGACTTTACTGCACCTACTCTTGATTTTTATGGGAGAAGCATCTCTATCCCTGCCATTGGAGCAAACAACTTTGAGCTTAAGCCTCAATTAGTTTCTCTAATGCAACAGAATTGCAAGTTCCATGGACTTCCAATGGAAGATCCTCATCAGTTTTTAGCTGAATTCTTGCAAATCTGTGACACAGTCAAGACTAATGGGGTTGACCCTGAGGTCTATAGACTGATGCTATTCCCTTTTGCTGTAAGAGACAGAGCTAGAATATGGTTGGACTCTCAACCTAAAGAAAGCCTGGACTCTTGGGAAAAGCTAGTGAATGCCTTCTTGGCAAAGTTCTTTCCACCACAAAGATGGAGTAAGCTTAGAGTGGAAGTCCAAACCTTCAGACAGAAGGATGGAGAATCCCTTTATGAAGCTTGGGAAAGGTACAAACAATTGATCAGAAAATGTCCTTCTGACATGCTTTCTGAATGAAGCATCATAGGTATTTTCTATGATGGTCTCTCTGAACTATCTAAGATGTCCTTGGATAGCTCTGCTGGAGGATCTCTTCATCTGAAGAAGACGCCTACAGAAGCTCAAGAGCTCATTGAAATGGTTGCAAATAACCAATTCATGTACACTTCTGAGAGAAATCCTGTGAACAATGGGACAAGTCAGAAGAAAGGAGTTCTTGAGATTGATGCTCTGAACGCCATTTTGGCTCAGAATAAAATATTGACTCAACAAGTCAATTTGATTTCTCAAAGTCTGTCTGGAATGCAAAATGCACCAAGCAGTACTAAGGAGGCTTCATCTGAGGAAGAAGCTTATGATCCTGAGAACCCTTCAATGGAAGAGGTGAATTACCTAGGAGAACCCTATGGTAACACCTATAATTCTTCATGGAGAAATCATCCAAATCTCTCATGGAAGAATCAAGAGAGACCTCAACAAGGTTTCAATAATAATGGTGGAAGAAACAGGTTTAACAATGGCAAACCTTTTCCATCATCTTCTCAGCAACAGACAGAGAATCCTAAGCAGAACCCCTCTGACTTAGCAACCATGGTCTCTGATCTAATTAAAACCACTCAAAGTTTCATGAATGAAACAAGGTCCTCCATTAGGAATTTGGAAGGACAAGTGGGACAGCTGAGCAAGAAAGTTACTGAACTCCCTCCAAGTACTCTTCCAAGCAACACAGAAGAAAATCCAAAAGGAGAGTGCAAAGCCATCAATATGGCCGAATCTGGAGAGGAAGGGGAGGAAGTGAATGCCACTGAGGAAGACCTCAATGGGCGTGCACTAGCCTCCAATGAGTTCCCCAATGAGGAACCATGGGAATCTGGGACTCACAATGAGACCATAGAGATTCCATTGGACTTACTTCTGCCTTTCATGAGCTCTGATGAGTATTCTTCCTCTGAAGAGGATAAGTATGTCACTGAAGAGCAAGTTGCTAAATACCTTGGAGCAATCATGAAGCTAAATGACAAGTTATTTGGAAATGAGACTTGGGAGGATGAACCTCCTTTGCTCACCAAAGAACTGGATGACTTGTCTAGGCAGAAATTACCTCAAAAGAGACAAGACCCTGGGAAGTTTTCCATACCTTGTACCATAGGCACCATGACCTTCAAGAAGGCTCTGTGTGACTTAGGGTCAAGTGTAAACCTCATGCCTCTCTCAGTAATGGAGAAGCTAGGGATCTTTGAGGTACAAGCTGCAAGAATCTCATTAGAGATGGCAGACAACTCAAGAAAACAAGCTCATGGACTTGTAGAGAATGTTTTGGTAGAGGTTGAAGACCATTACATTCTTGCTGATTTCATAGTCCTAGAGACTGGGAAGTGCATGGATGAAACCATCATCCTTGGCAGACCCTTCCTAGCCACAGCAAAGGCTGTGATTGATGTTGATAGAGGTGAACTGATCATTCAAGTGAATGGAGAATCCTTTGTGTTTAAGGCTCAAGGATATCCCTCTGTCACCATAGAGATGAAGCATAAAGAGCTTCTCTCAAATCAGAGTCAAGAAGAGCCCCCACAGTCAAACTCTAAGTTTGGTGTTGGGAGGCCACAACCAAACTCTAAGTTTGGTGTTGAACCCCCACATTCAAACTCTAAGTTTGGTGTTGGGAGGTTCCAACATTGCTCTGAGTATCTGTGAGGCTCCATGAGAGCTCTCTGTCAAGCTACTGACATTAAAGAAGCGCTTGTTGGGAGGCAACCCAATGATTATAATTTATATAGTTTCTTTTGTTATTTTATGTTTTTTGTAGGTTGATGATCATAAGAAGTCACAAAATCCATTGAAAAAGCAAAAACAAAATGAAAAACAGGAAGAAAAACAGCACACCCTGGAGGAAGATGCTGCTGGCGTTTAAACGCCAGTAAGCCTAGCAGTTGGGCGTTTAACGCCCAGTCTGGCACCATTCTGGGCGTTTAACGCCAGAAAGGGGCACCAGACTGGTGTTAAACGCCAGAAAAGGGCAAGAACCTGGCGTTAAACGCCAGGAATGGGCACCAGCCCGGCGTTTAACGCCAGAAATGGCTCAAAACGTGATTTTGAGCAACATTTGGTGCAGGGATGACTTTTCCTTGACACCACAGGATCTGTGGACCCCTCAGGACCCCCACCAACCCCACCACCACTCTCTCTCTTCTTCCCCCATTCACCAATCACCTCCACACCTCTTCCCCAAAAACCCTTTACCTATCAAATCCCATCTTTCTCTTCATCACTCACATCCATCCTTCATAAAACCCCACCAACCTCACCCTTCAAATTCAAACCACTTTCCCTCCCAAACCCACCCAATATGGCCGAACCCCATCTCCCCTCTCTCCTATAAATACCCTTCTTCACTCCTTCATTTTCACACAACCAAAACACCACTTCTCCCCCCCTTGGCCGAATACACCACCATCTCCCTCTTCCTCATTTCTTCTTCATCTACTCTCTTCTTTCTTCTTTTGCTCGAGGACGAGCAAACCTTTTAAGTTTGGTGTGGTAAAAGCGTTGCTTTTTCGTTTTTCCATAACCATTATGGCATCCAAGGCCGGAGAAACCTCTAGAAAGAGGAAAGGGAAGGCAAAAGCTTCCACCTCCGAGTCATGGGAGAAGGATAGGTTCATCTCAAGGGTGCATCAAGACCACTTCTATGAAGTTGTGGCCTTGAAGAAGGTGATCCCCGAGGTCCCCTTTTCACTCAAAAAGGGTGAATATCCGGAGATCTGCCATGAGATCCAAAGAAGAGGTTGGGAAGTACTTACCAACCCCATTCAACAAGTTGGAATCTTGATGGTTCAAGAGTTCTATGCCAATGCATGGATCACCAAGAGCCATGATCAAAGTATGAACCCGGATCCAAAGAATTATCTTACTATGGTTCGGGGGAAATACTTGGATTTTAGTCCGGAAAGTGTGAGGGTGGCGTTCAACTTGCCTATGATGCAAGGAGATGAACATCCTTACACAAGAAGGGTCAACTTTGATCAAAGGTTGGACCAAGTCCTCACAGTCATATGTGAAGAGGGCGCACAATGGAAGAGAGATTCAAGAGGCAAGCCGGTTCAATTGAGAAGGCATGACCTCAAACCCGTGGCTAGAGGATGGTTGGAGTTTATCCAACGCTCAATCATTCCCACTAGCAACCGGTCCGAAGTTACTTTAGACCGGGCCATCATGATCCATAGCATCATGATTGGAGAAGAAGTGGAAGTTCATGAGGTTATAGCCCAAGAACTCTACAAGGTGGCGGATAAGTCCTCTACCTTAGCAAGGTTAGCCTTCCCTCACCTCATTTGTCACCTCTGTTATTCAGTTGGAGTTGACATAGAGGGAGACATCACCATTGATGAGGATAAGCCCATTACCAAGAAAAGGATGGAGCACACAAGAGACCCCTCTCATCATGAGATCCCTGAGATGCCTCAAGGGATGCACTTTCCTCCACAAAACTATTGGGAGCAACTAAACACCTCCCTAGGAGAATTGAGTTCCAACATGGGACAACTAAGGGTGGAGCACCAAGAACACTCCATTCTCCCCCATGAAATAAGAGAAGATCAAAGAATCATGAGAGAGGAGCAACAAAGGCAAGGAAGAGACATTGAGGAGCTCAAGCACTCCATAGGACCTTCAAGAGGAAGGAAGAGCCGCCATCACTAAGGTAGACCCGTTCCTTGATTTCCTTGTTCTTTATTCTTCTATTTTTCGAATTTTAGTGCTTATGTTTATCCATGTTTGTGTCTTATGATCATTAGTGTCTTAGTGTTTATGCCTTAAAGCTATGAATGTCCTATGAATCCATCACCTTTCTTAAAATAAAAACGTGCTTAATTGAAAAGGAAAAGAATTGCATGAATTTTGAATTTTATAACAGTTTAATCATTTTGATGTGGTGGCAACACTTTTGTTCTCTGAATGTATGCTTGAATAGTGCATATGTCTTTTGAATTTGTGGTTCATGAATATTGGCTCTTGAAAGAATGATGAAAAAGGAGACATGTTACTGAGGATCTGAAAAATCATAAAAAATGATTCTTGAAGCAAGAAAAAGCAGTGAATACAAAAAAAAAAAGCAAGCAAAAAGCAAACGAAAAAAAAAAAGAAAAGAGAAAGAAAAAGAAAGGAATAAAGTTGTGATCCAAGGAAATAAGACTGTGCTTAAGAACCCTGGACACCTCTAATTGGGGACTTTAGCAAAGCTGAGTCACAATCTAAAAAGGTTCACCCAATTATGTGTCTGTGGCATGTATGTATCCGGTGGTAATACTGGAAGACAGAGTGCTTTGGGCCACGGCCAAGACTCAATAAGTAGCTGTGTTCAAGAATCATCATACTTAACTAAGAGAATCAATAACACTATCTGGATTCTGAGTTCCTAAAGAAGCCAATCATTCTGAGTTCCAAGGGATAAAGTGAGATGCCAAAACTATTCAGGGGCAAAAAGCTAAAAGACCCGCTCATCTAATTAATACTGATCTTCATAGATGTTTTTGGAGTTCATTGCATATTCTCTTCCTTTTATCTTATTTGATCTTTAGTTGCTTGGGGACAAGCAACAATTTAAGTTTGGTGTTGTGATGAGCGGATAATTTGTACGCTTTTTGGCATTGTTTTTAGTATGCTTTTAGTAGTTTTAGTTGAGTTCTTAGTATATTTTTATTAGTTTTTAGTTAAAATTCACTTTTCTGGACTTTACTATGAGTTTGTGTGTTTTTCTATGATTTCAGGTATTTTCTGGCTGAAATTGAGGGACCTGAGCAAAAATCTGATTCAGAGACTGAAAAGGACTGCAGATGCTGTTGGATTCTGACCTCCCTGCACTCGAAGTGGATTTTCTGGAGCTACAGAAGCCTAATTGGCGCGCTCTCAACGGCGTTGGAAAGTAGACATCCTGGGCTTTCCAGCAATATATGATAGTCCATACTTTGCCCAAGATTTGATGGCCCAAACCGGCGTTCAAAGTCACCTACAGAAATTCCAGCGTTAAACGCCGGAACTGGCACCTAATTGGGAGTTAAACGCCCAAACTGGCATAAAAGCTGGCGTTTAACTCCAAGACAAGTCTCTACACGAAAATGCTTCATTGCTCAGCCCAAGCACACACCAAGTGGGCCCGGAAGTGGATTTCTATGTCATTTACTCATCTTTGTACACCTTAGGCTACTAGTTTTCTATAAGTAGGACCTTTTACTATTGTATTTGACATCTTCGAATCTTTGGATTATTTTCAGATCCTTTGATCATCTTTGGACATCTAGTTCTTAGATCATTGAGAGGCTGGCCTCACGGCCATGCCTAGACCTTGTTCTTATGTATTTTCAACGGTGGAGTTTCTACACACCATAGATTAAGGTGTGGAGCTCTGCTGTACCTCGAGTATTAATGCAATTACTATTGTTCTTCTATTCAATTCCGCTTGTTCTTTGTCCAAGATATCACTTGTTCTTCAACTTGATGAATGTGATGATCTGTGACACTCATCATCATTCTCACCTATGAACAAGGTGACTGACAACCATTCTTGTTCTACAAGCATCCGAGGCTTAGTGACTATCTCTTGGATTCTTTAAAAGGAATCTTCGTGGTAAAGGCAGGACCTGATGGTGGCATTCAAGAGAATCCGGAAGGTCTAAACCTTGTCTGTGGTATTCTGAGTAGGATTCAATGATTGAATGACTGTGACGTGCTTCAAACTCCTAACCTGCTGGGCGTTAGTGACAGACGCAAAAGAGGGATTCTATTCCAGTAGGGGCGGGAACCAACCGGTGATTGGCCGTACTGTGACAGAGTGCGTGAGCATTAGCTTTCACTGCGAGGATGGGAGGTAGCCACTGACAACGGTGAAACCCTACACGAGCTTGCCATGGATAGGAGTAAGAAGGATTGGATGAAGACTGTAGAAAAGCAGAGAGACGGAAGAGAAGGCATCTTCATACGCTTGTCTGAAGCTCTCACCAATGATATACATAAGTATCTCTATCTTTATCTTTATGTTATTTTCGTTCATCACCATTATACATTTGAGTCTGCCTGACTGAGATTTACAAGATGACCATAGCTTGCTTCATACCACCAATCTTCGTGGGATCGACCGTTACTCGCGTAAGGTTTATTACTTGGACGACCCAGTGCACTTGCTGGTTAGTTGTGCGAAGTTGTGTTTATGCCATGGTAGTGAGCACCAAGTCTTTGGAGCCATTACTAGGGATTGTTTATGTTTTGAAAAGTATTGATCACAATTTCGTGCACCAGTTATCAAACTCATTGTTGACTGAAAGTTGGAATTCTTCAAGAATTAATTCGAATTCCAATAACTCTAGTCTTTCCCAAGGAAAGACTAGGACCTGAGGAATCATAATTAATTTATCCACTTAACTTACCTTCATAGTTAGAAGTTGACTTAGTGGGAGAAAAATCCAATTCTCATCACAATTGATAAGGATAACCGGATAGGACCTCCAGTTCTCATACCTTGCCAAAAGCTTTACTTGTTATTATTTTGACGACTTGTTATTTTATATTACTTGTTCAACCCTTTGAAAACCCCAAAATATACCTTTGCATAACCAATAATAAGAACATACTTCCCTGCAATTCCTTGAGAAGACGATCCGAGGTTTGAATACTTCGGTTTATAAATTTATTGGGTTTTGTTACTTGTGACAACCAAAACGTTTGTACGAAGGGATTTTCTGTTGGTTTAGAATCTATACTCACAACGCGACTATATTTTTACAAAATTCTTTATTAGCAAAAATCCTAACGTCAAGTGGTTTATCTATACTTGCGTGGAATGAGATTCTTTACTAGCAAAACGTTTGTGTTAAGTGGTTTATCTTGTTCTTAATTGAGTGGATTTTATCAATCTTTCATACACTTATTCATACTAAATGCATGGGTTTACATTATCCTTCCTGATTTTGAGCTATGATTGAAAACATGCTTCTTTGGCCTTATATTTGCTAATATTAATCCTCTTTTATTACCATTAGATGTCGTGATATGTGTGTTAAGTGATTTCAGAGATTACAGGGCAGGAATGGCTTAGAGGATGGAAAGGAAGCATGCAAAAGTGGAATGAATACAAGAAGTTGAAGAAATTGCTAAGCTGTCCAACCTAACCTCTTCACACTCAAACGATCATAACTTATGCTACAGAGGTCCAAATGATGTGGTTCGACTTGCGTTGGAAAGCTAACGTCAGGGGCTTCGATTTGATATATAATTCGCCATAGTGGCCGTACAGATAGGCAATGTAAACGCGCGCTACACGCGGACGCATTGCATCTGCGAATCTCACTCCACGCAAACGCGTGGATGACGCCTCCGCGTCACTTTGCCGCGACCTGTACGGACCAGATTTCACAATCAGCAATTTCTGGGCTGTTTCTGACCCAGTTTTCAGCCCAGAGAACACAGATTAGAGGCTATAAAGTGGGGGAATGCATCCATTCATATTCATTCATTCATAAAAGCACTTTTCATAGTTTAGATGTAGTTTTTAGTGAGGGAGGTTCTCTCCTCTCTCTTAAGATTTAGGATTAGGATTTTTAGAAATTAGGGTTTATTTCTTCTTCAGCCACAGGTTCAATATTCTTTTTACTTTATATTTCTCTTCTATTTTTAGATACTCTAATACTTTTATTTGTATTTGATTTATGTTGCCCAATTGGCTTATGAACTTTTTCATGTTAGATTTTACTGCTTCCATTAATGCAATTGAGGTATTTCAGATTTATGCTTGCTTTATTCTATTTATGATGTCTTCAATTTAATTTAGAATTTTCCCTTTTGGTCTTGGTTAAGAAATCAGTAACTCAGGAGTTATTAGACTCAACGTGATCGACAATTGTTATCTTTGCTAATTAGTTTGAATTTCAATAATCCCAATCTTTTTCTAGGAATTAACTAGGATTCGAAGATCAAACTAATTAGTCACTTGACCTTCCTTTGCATTAGCAAGGGTTAACTAAGTAGAATTAAGATTCAATTTTCATCATCATTGATAAGGATAACTAGGATAGGACTTCCAATTTCTCATACCTTGCCAAAAGTGTGTCTTACAGTTATTTATTTATTTTACAGGCTCTTACTTATTTTAATAGCAATTTAAATTACTTGTTCCTCATCTTTAAAACCCCAATTTACAAAACTCATAACCAATAATAAGAACACACCTCCCTGCAATTCCTTGAGAAGATGACCCGAGGTTTAAATACTTCGGTTATCAATTTATTTAGGGGTTTGTTACTTGTGACAACCAAAACATTTGTACGAAGGGATTTCTGTTGGTTCAGAATCTATACTTACAATGCGACTTTATAAAATTCTTTACTAGCAAAAATCCCGACTAAAACACCTGGATCAAATGATGAATCGATTACCTTTTCGATGTTCGGACACTCAAGGAACCCCCACGGCTTCATATGGACAATCTAATGAAGAACGTAGCATGAAGAAGATACTAGAAACTCCAGTGGACAGTAAGGAGCATGAATTTGTACTGGAACAAGTGGAGCAAGCCGAAATTATTGAAGAGGAAGAAGTGGTTGAAGACTTAGAAGATGCAGAACCTCCATGGGAAATTCAAGTCATAAAGCCTCCTTCCAAGGTATTTGAAATTGATGTTGAGGAGGGTGTACAACCTCCAAGGCATGTCATAATAGAAGACTTGGAAGAGGTTAATCAAGAGATGGAGATTCAAGAAGAAGAAGCACAACCTCCCATGCCATTGGTAATTATGAAAAAGAGTTTGAATTAGAAGAAAGCTACCAAGAGGAAGAGGTTGAAATCAAAGAAGTTTGCAAAGAGGTGGAAGTTGTCAAAGAGCAGAAAGGAGTGGAGCTTGAAATCACCTTGCCAAGGTTATTGGAGACCCCTTCCCCTAAGTTGCCATCATCCTTCACAACATTCAAGTGGGTAAAATTCATATCCCTTAGCTTTCTAATCCCACTTGAATATGGGCTACTGGAGACGGATGGTCAACTTAGAGCTCTTTGTGGCATTAAGAGTAAGAGGAAGGTGGTCAGTGGTAAGAATTATCCTGCAAGCTTCATTATGGTTGGAAGCTCAAAGTTTAAACGCAAGCGTTGGTATAGAGCTCAGATGAATGGGTTTAGGAAGTTATTTGGCTACTTCAGTGAGAATTCAGACTGCTTGCCACCCAGATGGAACAATATTGCTCAACAAGAAGACGGGTGCAAAAGCAAGGTTTGGGACCCCGGAATTCAGTCTAGCTATCAATACTCTTGGGGCCTTGTCACTTGCTTTAGCTTGCTTGAAGGCTTTTCGCGCCTAGTTTGGGATCCCGGAGGCTGTCGGAATTCCAAACATTGGTGGAGATTTCTAGATCAGTACAAGCATAAGCCACCATGACAGGAAGCTCATCAAATGTCCAACTTAAGGACTTTAACTAAAAGTGCTAGGTGGAAGACAACCCACTGGTGCACGAAATTGTGATCATCAATGGTGCCATCAACATGGTACGCTCAATTGCAATCTCAACTCTTTATCACAACTTCGCACAACTAACCAGCAAGTGCACTGGGTCGTCCAAGTAATAAACCTTACGCGAGTAAAGGTCGATCCCACGGAGATTGTTGGTATGAAGCAAGCTATGGTCATCTTATAAATCTCAGTCATGCGGATTCAAATGGTTAGGGAGGATTGATAATTAAAAGATGAATAAAACATAAAATAAAGATAGAGATACTTTTGTAATTCATTGGTGAGAATTTCAGATAAGCGTATGGAGATGCTTTGTCCCTTCCGTCTCTCTGCTTTCCCACTGTCTTCATCCAATCCTTCTTACTCCTTTCCATGACAAGCTGTATGTTGGGCATCACCATTGTCAATGGCTACAGTCCCGTTCTCTCAGTGAAAATGTTCAATGCGCTCTGTCACAGCACGGCTATTCATCTGTCGGTTCTCGATCATGTCGGAATAGAATCCAATGATTCTTTTGCGTCTGTCACTAACGCCCCACAATCGCGAGTTTGAAGCTCGTCACAGTTATTCAATCCCTGAATCCTACTCAGAATACCATAGACAAGGTTTAGACCTTCCGGATTCTCAAGAATGCCACCATCAATTCTAGCTTATACCACGAAGATTCTGATTAAGGAATCCAAGAGATATCCACTCAAGCCTTGTTTGCATGTAGAACGGGAGTGGTTGTCAGGCACGCGTTCATGAGTGAGAATGATGATGAGCGTCACATAATCATCACATTCATCAGGTTCTTGGGTGCGAATGAATATCTTAGAACAAGAATAAGCTGAATTGAATAGAAGAACAATAGTAATTGCATTAATACTCGAGGTACAGCAGAGCTCCACACCTTAATCTATGGTGTGTAGAAACTCCACCGTTGAAAATACATAAGAACAAGGTCTAGGTATGGCCGTGAGGCTAGCCCCATGATCTTAGATAGCATAAGACTACTCAAAGATAGCTACCCAGATGAAAATACAATAGCAAAAGGTCCTATTTATAGAGAACTAGTAGCTTAAGGTTTACAAAAATGAGTAAATGACATAAAAATCCACTTCCGAGCCCACTTGGTGTGTGCTTGGACTGAGCGTTGTAGCTTTCATGTGTAGAGACTTTTCTTGGAGTTAAACGCCATCTTTTGTGCCAATTTGGGCGTTTAACTCCTACTTCTGTGCCAGTTCCGGCGTTTAACGCCGGGCAGTCTTGAGCTGATTTGGAACGCCGGTTTGGGCCATCAAATCTCGAACAAAGTATGGACTATTATATATTTCTGGAAAGCCCAGGATGTCTACTTTCCAACGCAGTTGAGAGCGCGCCAATTAGACTTCTGTAGCTCCAGAAAATCGACTTCGAGTGCAGGGAGATCAAAATCCAACAGCATCTGCAGTCCTTTTCAGCCTCTGAATCAGATTTTTGCTCAGGTCCCTCAATTTCAGCCAGAAAATACCTAAAATCACAGAAAAATACACAAACTCATAGTAAAGTCCAGAAAAGTAAATTTTAAATAAAAACTAATAAAAATATAATAAAAACTAACTAAAACATACTAAAAACAATGCCAAAAAGCGTATAAATTATCCGCTCATCACAACACCAAACTTAAATTGTTGCTTGTCCCCAAGCAATTGAAAATCAAATAGGATAAAAAGAAGAGAATATACAATGAATTCCAAAAACATCTATGAAGATCAGTATTAATTAGATGAGCGGGGCTTTTAGCTTTTTGCCTCTGAACAGTTTTGGCATCTCACTTTATGCTTTGAAATTTAGAATGATTGGCTTCTATAGGAACTCAGAATCCAGATAGTTTTATTGATTCTCTTAGTTAAGTATGATGATTCTTGAACACAGCTACTTTATGAGTCTTGGCCGTGGCCCAAAGCACTCTGTTTTCCAGTATTACTACCGGATACATCCATGCCACAGACACATAACTGGGTGAACCTTTTCAGATTGTGACTCAGCTTTGCTAGAGTTCCCAATTAGAGGTTTCCAGGATTCTTAAGCACACTCTTTTTGCTTCGGATCACGACTTTAACCGCTCAGTTTCAAGTTTTCACTTGACACCTTCACGCCACAAGCACATGGTTAGGGACAACTTGGTTTAGCCGCTTAGGCCAGAATACTATTCCTGTGGGCCCTCCTATCCACTGATGCTCAAAGCCTTGGATCCTTTTTATTTTTACCCTTGCCTTTTGGTTTAAAGGGCTATTGGCTTTTTCTGCTTGCTTTTTTTTTTGAATTCACTACTTTTTCTTGCTTCAAGAATCATTTTTATGATTTTTCAGATCCTCAGTAACATGTCTCCTTTTTCATCATTCTTTCAAGAGCCAACAATTTTAACATTCATGAACAACAAATTCAAAAGACATATGCACTGTTCAAGCATACATTCAGAAATCAAAAGTATTGCCACCACATCAAAATAATTAATTTATTATAAAATTCGAAATTCATGCAATTCTTCTCTTTTTCAATTAAGAACATTTTTCATTTAAGAAAGGTGATGGATTCATAGGACATTCATAACTTTAAGGCATAGACACTAAGACACTAATGATCATGTAATAAGACACAAACATAGATAAACATAAGCATAAAAATTCAAAAAACAGAAAAATAAAGAACAAGGAAATTAAAGAACGGGTCCACCTTAGTGATGGCGGCTTGTTCTTCCTCTTGACGATCTTATGGAGTGCTTGAGCTCCTCAATGTCTCTTCCTTGCCTTTGTTGTTCCTCTCTCATAACTCTTTAGTCTTCTCTAATTTCATGGAGGAGAATGGAATGTTCTTGGTGCTCCACCCTTAGTTGTCCCATGTTGGAACTCAATTCTCCTAGGGAGGTGTTGATTTGCTCCCAATAATTTTGTGGAGGAAAGTTCATCCCTTGAGGCATCTCAAGGATTTCATGATGAGGAATCTCCTCATGTCCATGAGTGGGATCTCTTGTTTGCTCCATCCTCTTCTTAGTGATGGGCTTGTCCTCATCAATGAGGATGTCTCCCTCTATGTTAATTCCAACTGAATTACAGAGGTGACAAATGAGATGAGGGAAGGCTAACCTTGCCAAGGTAGAGGACTTGTCCGCCACCTTATAAAGTTCTTGGGATATAACCTCATGAACTTCTACTTCCTCTCCAATCATGATGCTATGGATCATGATAGCCTGGTCTATAGTAACTTCGGACCGGTTGCTAGTAGGAATGATTGAACGTTGGATAAACTCCAACCATCCCCTAGCCACGGGCTTGAGGTCATGCCTTCTCAGTTGAACCGGCTTCCCTCTTGAATCTCTCTTCCATTGAGCGCCCTCTTCACAAATGTCTATGAGGACTTGGTCCAACCTTTGATCAAAGTTGACCCTTCTAGTGTAGGGGTGTTCATCTCCTTGCATCATGGGCAAGTTGAATGCCAACTTTACATTTTTCGGACTAAAATCTAAGCATTTCCCCCGAACCATTGTAAGCCAATTCTTTGGGTCCGGGTTCACACTTTGATCATGGTTCTTGGTGATCCATGCATTGGCATAGAACTCTTGAACCATTAAGATTCCGACTTGTTGAATGGGGTTGGTAAGAACTTCCCAACGTCTTCTTTGGATCTCATGTCGGATCTCCGGATATTCACTCTTTTTGAGTTTGAAAGGGACCTCGGGGATCACCTTCTTCATGGCCACAACTTCATAGAAGTGGTCTTGATGTACCCTTGAGATGAATCTCTCCATCTCCCATGACTCGGAGGTAGAAGGTTTTGCCTTCCCTTTCCTCTTTCTAGAGGTTTCTCTGGCCTTAGGTGCCATAAATGGTTATGGAAAAACAAAAAGCAACGCTTTTACCACACCAAACTTAGAAGGTTTTCTAGTCCTCGAGCTAAAGAAGAAAGAAGAGAGTAGAAGAAGAAGAAATAGAGGAGATGGATGGGGGCTTTGTGTTTCGGCCAGGGGGAGAAGTAGTGTTTAGGTTATGTGAAAATGAAGGAGTGAAGATGGGTTTATATAGGAGTGGAGAGGGGGGTATGTTTCGGCAATCTAGGGTGGGTTTGGGAGGTAAGGTGGTTTGAATTTGAATGGTGAGGTAGGTGGGGTTTTATGAAGGATGGATGTGAGTGGTGAAGAGAATGGTGGGATTTGATAGGTGAGGGGTTTTTGGAGAAGAGGTGTTGAGGTGATTGGTGAATGGTTGAAGAAAAGAGAGAGTGGTAGGGTAGGTGGGGATCCTGTGGGGTCCACAGATCCTGAGGTGTTAAGGATATCTCATCCCTACACCAAGTGGCGTGCAAAAATGCCCTTTTCTGCCAATCCTGGTGTTAAACGCCAGGCTGCTGCCCATTTCTGGCGTTTAACGCCAGCTTCTTGCCCATTCTTGGCGTTAAACGCTAGTCTGGTGCCCCTTTCTTGGCGTTAAACGCCAGTCTGGTGCCCCTTTCTGGCGTTAAACGCCCATTTGCTGCCCTTACTGGCGTTTAAACGCCAGCAAGCTTTTCCTCCAGGGTGTGCTATTTTTCTTTCTCTTTTTCATTCTGTTTTTGCTTTTTCAATTATTTTTGTGACTTCACATGATCATCAACCTACAGAAAACATAAAATAACAAAGGAAAATAGATAAATATAACATTGGGTTGCCTCCCAACAAGTGCTTCTTTAATGTCAGTAGCTTGACATTGGGCTCTCATGGAGCCTCACAGATGTTCAGAGCAATGTTGGAACCTCCCAACACCAAACTTAGAGTTTGAATGTGGGGGTTCAATACCAAACTTAGAATTTGGTTGTGGCCTCCCAACATTAAACTTAGAGTTTGACTGTGGGGGCTTTGTTTGACTCTGTTTTGAGAGAAGCTCTTCATGCTTCCTCTCTATGGTTACAGAGGGATATCCTTGAGCCTTAAACACAAGGGATTCTTCATTCACTTGAATGATCAATTCTCCTCTATCAACATCAATCACAGCCTTTGCTGTGGCTAGGAAGGGTCTGCCAAGGATGATGGATTCATCCATGCACTTCCCAGTCTCTAGGACTATGAAATCAGCAGGGATGTAATGGTCTTCAATCTTTATCAGAACATCCTCTACAAGTCCATAAGCTTGTTTTCTTGAATTGTCTGCCATCTCTAGTGAGATTCTTGCAGCTTGTACCTCAAAGATCCCTAGCTTCTCCATTACAGAGAGAGGCATGAGGTTTATGCTTGACCCTAGGTCACACAGAGCCTTCTCGAAGGTCATGGTGCCTAATGTACAAGGTATTGAAAACTTCCCAGGGTCCTGTCTCTTTTGAGGTAATCTCTGCCTAGTCAAGTCATCCAGTTCTTTGGTAAGCAAAGGGTGTTCATACTCCCAAGTCTCATTACCAAATAACTTGTCATTTAGCTTCATGATTGCTCTAAGGTACTTAGCAACTTGCTCTTCAGTGACATCTTCATCCTCTTCAGAGGAAGAATACTCATCAGAGCTCATGAATGGCAGAAGTAATTCCAATGGAATCTCTATGGTCTTAGTGTGAGCCTCAGATTCCCATGGTTCCTCATTAAGGAACTCATTGGAGGCCAGTGGACGTCCATTGAGGTCTTCCTCGGTGGCGATCACTGCCTCTTCCTCCTCTCCAAATTCGGCCATGTTGATGGCCTTACACTCTCCTTTTGGATTCTCTTCTGTATTGCTTGGAAGAGTACTAGGAGGGAGTTCAGTAACTTTCTTACTCAGCTGACCCACTTGTGCCTCCAAGTTTCTAATGGAGGACCTTATTTCAGTCATGAAACTTTGAGTGGTTTTGATTAGATCAGAGACCATGGTTGCTAAGTCAGAGTGGCTCTGCTTAGAATTCTCTGTCTGTTGCTGAGAAGATGATGGAAAAGGTTTGCCATTGCTAAACCTGTTTCTTCCACCATTATTGTTGTTGAAACCTTGTTGAGGTCTCTGTTGATCCTTCCATGAGAGATTTGGATGATTTTTCCATGAAGGATTATAGGTGTTTCCATAGGGTTCTCCTATGTAATTCACCTCTTCCATTGATGGGTTCTCAGGATCATAAGCTTCTTCTTCAGATGAAGTGTCCTTAGTACTGCCTGGTGCAGCTTGCATTCCAGACAGACTTTGAGAAATCATATTGACTTGCTGAGTCAATCTTTTGTTCTGAGCCAATATGGCATTTAGAGTATCAAACTCAAGAACTCCTTTCTTCTTATTCGTCCCATTGTTAACAGGATTCCTTTCAGAAGTGTACATGAATTGGTTATTTGCAACCATTTCAATGAGTTCTTGAGCTTCTGCAGGCATCTTCTTCAGATGAAGAGATCCTCCAGCAGAGCTGTCTAATGACATCTTGGACAGTTCAGACAGACCATCATAGAAGATACCTATGATGCTCCATTCAGAAAGCATGTTAGAAGGACACTTTTTGATCAATTGTTTGTATCTTTCCCAAGCTTCATAGGGGATTCACCTTCCTTCTGTCTGAAGGTTTGGAATTCCACTCTAAGCTTACTCAATTTTTGAGGTGGAAAGAACTTTGCCAAGAAGGCATTGACTAGCTTTTCCCAAGAGTTCAGGCTTTCTTTAGGTTGTGAGACCAACTATATCCTAGCTTTGTCTCTTACAGCAAAAGGGAATAGCATAAGTCTGTAGACCTCAGGGTCAACCCCATTGGTCTTGATAGTGTCACAGATTTGCAAGAATTCAGCTAAAAACTGATGAGGATCTTCCAATGGAAGTCCATGAAACTTGCAGTTCTATTGCATTAGAGAAACTAATTGAGGCTTAAGCTCAAAGTTGTTTGCTCCAATGGCAGGTGGTGCACGAAATTGCAATCACACTTTGCAATCCCGCACAACTAACCAGCAAGTGCACTAGGTCGTCCAAGTAATAAACCTTATGCGAGTAAGGGCCGATCCCACGGAGATTGTTGGTATGAAGCAAGCTATGGTCACCTTGTAAATCTTAGTCAGGCAGACTCAAATGGGTATGGGTGATATATGAATAAAACATAAAGATAAAGATAGAGATACTTATGTAATTCATTGGTGAGAACTTCAGATAAGCGAATGGAGATGCTTTGTCCCTTCCGTCTCTCTGCCTTCCTACTGTCTTCATCCAATCCTTCTTACTCCTTTCCATGGCAAGCTGTATGTTGGGCATCACCGTTGTCAATGGCTACAGTCCCGTCCTCTCAGTGGAAATGTTCAACACACCCTGTCACGGCACGGCTATCCAGCTGTCGGTTCTCGATCATGTCGGAATATAATCCAGTGATTCTTTTGTGTCTGTCACTAACGCCCCACAATCGCGAGTTTGAAGCTCGTCATAGTCATTCAATCATTGAATCCTACTCAGAATACCACAGACAAGGTTTAGACCTTCCGATTCTCTTGAATGCCGCCATCAATTCTAGCTTATACCACGAAGATTCCGGTTAAGGAAATCCAAGAGATATCTACCCAATCTAAGGTAGAACGGAGGTGATTGATGGTCACACGTTCATAGGTGAGAATGATGATGAGTGTCACGGATCATCACATTCATCAAGTTGAAGAACAAGTGATATCTTGGAATAAGAACAAGCTGAATTGAATAGAAAAACAATAGTAATTGCATTAATACTCGAGGTACAGCAGAGCTCCACACCTTAATCTATGGTGTGTAGAAACTCCACCGTTGAAAACACATAAGAACAAGGTCTAGGCATGGCCGTGAGGCCAGCCTCCCAATGATCTAAGATAGCATAAAACTACTCAAAGATAGCTACCCTTTTGGGCGTTAAACGCCAAGCCAGGCACCCTGGCTGGCATTTAAACACCAGTTTTTCCTTCTTCACTGGGCATTTTGAACGCCCAGCTTTTTCTGTATAATTCCTCTACTGCATGTACTGAATCTTTAGTTCCCTGTATTATTGACTTGAAAATAGAACCAAGATCAAATAAACAATGCATGCAAGACACCAAACTTAAAATTAGACACTAGACTCAAACAAGAAACATAAAATATTTTTGGTTTTTATGATTTTGTAATTTTTTTGTGCTTTTTTTTCGAAAATTAAGTGGAAGAAGAAAATAAAGATATCAAAATTCTTAATGAAAATTCCAGGAATCATGCAATGTTAGTCTAAAGCTTTAGTCTAAAGGAATTAGACATGGCTAGCCAAGCTTTAGCAGGACATTGCATTCAAGAGCTAAATTGATGAGAATCAATCAGCTTTGGTGATGATAAAAACATCACCTTGAAACACTAGAATTCATTCTTAAGAACTCTGAAGAAAAATACCTAATCTAAGCAACAAGATGAACCGTCAGTTGTCCAAACTCGAAACAATCCCCGGCAACGGCGCCAAAAACTTGGTATGCGAAATTGTGATCACTACTTTTCACAACTCAAATAATTCCCGGTAATGAGTCCAAAAACTTGGTGCTCAATACCATGGCATAAAGACAACTTCGCACAACTAACCAGCAAGTGCACTGGGTCGTCCAAGTAATAAACCTTACGCGAGTAAGGGTCGATCCCACGGAGATTGTTGGTATGAAGCAAGCTATGGTCATCTTGTAAATCTTAGTCAGGCAAACTCAAATGGTTATGGATGATATATGAATAAAACATAAAGATAAAGATAGAGATACTTATGTAATTCATTGGTGAGAACTTCAGATAAGCGAATGGAGATGCTTTGTCCCTTCCGTCTCTCTGCTTTCCTACTGTCTTCATCCAATCCTTCTTACTCCTTTCCATGGCAAGCTGTATGTTGGGCATCACCGTTGTCAATGGCTACAGTCCCGTCCTCTCAGTGGAAATGTTCAACGCACCCTGTCACGGCACGGCTATCCAGCTGTCGGTTCTCGATCATGTCGGAATAGAATCCAGTGATTCTTTTGCGTCTATCACTAACGCCCCACAATCGCGAGTTTGAAGCTCGTCACAGTCATTCAATCATTGAATCCTACTCAGAATACCACAGACAAGGTTTAGACCTTTCGGATTCTCTTGAATGCCGCCATCAATTCTAGCTTATACCACGAAGATTCCGGTTAAAGAACCCAAAAGATAAACATTAGAGCCTTGTTTGCTTGTAGAACAGAAGTGGTTGTCAGTCACTTGTTCATAAGTGAGAATGATGATGAGCGTCACATAATTATCACATTCATCAAGTTCTTGAGTGCGAATGAATATCTTGGAATAAGAACAAGCTGAATTGAATAGAAGAACAATAGTAATTGCATTAATACTCGAGGTACAGCAGAGCTCCACACCTTAATCTATGGTGTGTAGAAACTCCACCGTTGAAAATACATAAGAACAAGGTCTAGGCATGGCCGTGAGGCCAGCCCCATGATCTAAGATAGCATAAGACTAAAGATAGCTACCAAGATGTAAAATACAATAGTAAAAGGTCCTACTTATAGGGAACTAGTAGCTTAAGAATTACAAAGATGAGTAAATGACATAAAAATCCACTTCTGGGCCCACTTGGTGTGTGCTTGGGCTGAGCATTGAAGCATTTTCGTGTAGAGACTTCTCTTGGAGTTAAACGCCAGCTTTTGTGCCAGTTTGGGCGTTTAACTCCCACTTTGGTGCCAGTTCCGACGTTTAACGCCGGGCATTCTTGAGCTGATTTGGAACGCCGGTTTGGGCCATCAAATCTCGGGCAAAGTATACATTGCTGAAAAGCCCAGGATGTCTACTTTCCAACGCCGTTGAGAGCGTGCCAATTGGGCTTCTGTAGCTCCAGAAAATCCACTTCGAGTGCAGGGAGGTCAGAATCCAACAGCATCTGCAGTCCTTTTCAGTCTCTGAATCAGATTTTTGCTCAGGTCCCTCAATTTCAGCCAGAAAATACCTGAAATCACAGAAAAACACACAAACTCATAGTAAAGTCCAGAAAAGTGAATTTTAACTAAAAACTAATAAAAATATACTAAAAACTAACTAAAACATACTAAAAACATACTAAAAACAATGCCAAAAAGTGTACAAATTATCCGCTCATCAGCAGGGATAGAGATGCTTCTCCCATAGAAGTCGAGAGTAGGTGCAATAAAGTCACCCAGCACCTTCCTTGCATTGTTGGCATTGTTGTTGTTTTCGGCTGCCATGTCTTTTTCTTGTTTGAAGATTTCTGTTAGGTCCTCTACAGAGAGTAGTGCTTTAGCTTCTCTTAGCTTTCGCTTCAAGGTCCTTTCAGGTTCAAGGTCAGTCTCAACAAGAATGCTTTTGTCTTTGCTCCTGCTCATATGAAAGAAAAGAGAACAAAAAAGTATGGAATCCTCTATATCACAGGATAGAGATTCCTTGAGGTGTCAGAGGAAAAGAAGAATAGAAGAAGGAGGTAGAAGAATTCGAACTTATCAAGAGGGATAGAGTTCGAATTGTGCATTGAGGATGAGTGTTAGTCCATAAATAGAAGGATGTGAGAAGAGGGGACGAATATTTGAAATTAAAGTAAAAGATTTTAAAATAATTAAAAGAAATTTTGAAAATTTGATTGATGATTTTCGAAAATTAAAGTTGGGAAAGAAATAAAGTGATTTTGAAAAAGATTTTGAAATTAGAAATCAAAAGGATATTATTGAAAACTATTTTGAAAAAGATGTGATTAAGAAGATATGATTGAAAAGTTATGGTTTTAAAAAGATATGATTGAAAAATAATTTAAAAAAAGATTTGATTTTTAAAATTAATGACTTGGCTAACAAGAAATTTAAAAGATATGATTCAGATATTAAACCTTTCTCAACAGAAAAGGCAACATACTTGAAATGTTGAATCAAATCTTTAATTATTAGCAAGTATTTTTGAAAAATGGAAAGAAATTGATTTTGAAAATATATGATTGAAAAGATATGATTTAAAAAAGATTTGATTTTGAAAAATTATGGAAACTTGAAAAAAATCTTAATTAAAAGCAAAATCTTCCCTCTTGTGCCATCCTGGCGTTAAACGCCCAGAATGGTATCCATTCTGGCGTTTAACGCCCAAAACTCTACCCTTTTGGGCGTTAAACGCCCAGCCAGGCACCCTGGCTGGCGTTTAAACGCCAGTTTTCCTTTCTCACTGGGTGTTTTGAACACCCAGCCTTTTTCTGTGTAATTCCTCTGCTGCATGTTCTGAATCTTCAATTCTCTGTATTATTGACTTGAAAAGACACAAATTAAAAATTTGTTTTTGAATTTTTAATGATGAGGAATAATCAAAATGCAACTAAAATCAAATAAACAATGCATGCAAGACACCAAACTTAAAATTAGACACTAGACTCAAACAAGAAACATAAAATATTTTTGATTTTATGATTTTAAAATTTTTTTGTGCTTTTTCGAAAATTATATGTAAAAGAAAATAAAGAGATTCAAAATTTTTAATAAGAATTCCAGGAATCATGCAATGTTAGTCTAAAGCTTTAGTCTAAAGAAATTAGACATGGCTAGCCAAGCTTCAGCAGGACATTACATTCAAGAGCTAAATTGATGAGAATCAATCAGCTTTGGTGATGATGAAAACATCACCTTAAAATTCTAGAATTCATTCTTAAAAATTCTGAAGAAAAATACCTAATCTAAGCAACAAGATGAACCGTCAGTTGTCCAAACTCAAACAATCCCCGGCAACGGAGCCAAAAGCTTGGTGCACAAAATTGTGATCATCAATGGCGCCATTAACATGGTACGCTCAATTGCAATCTCAACTCTTTATCACAACTTCGCACAACTAACCAGCAAGTGCACTGGGTCGTCCACGTAATAAACCTTACGCGAGTAAGGGTCGATCCCACGGAGATTGTTGGTATGAAGCAAGCTATGGTCATCTTGTAAATCTCAGTCAGGCAGATTCAAATGGTTATGGAGGATTGATAATTAAAAGATGAATAAAACATAAAATAAAGATAGAGATACTTATGTAATTCATTGGTGAGAATTTCAGATAAGCGTATGGAGATGCTTTGTCCCTTCCATCTCTCTGCTTTCCTACTGTCTTCATCCAATCCTTCTTACTCCTTTCCATGGCAAGCTGTATGTTGGGCATCACCGTTGTCAATGGCTTCAATCTCGTCCTCTTAGTGAAAATGTTCAACGCGCTCTGTCACAGCACGGCTATTCATCTGTCGGTTCTCGATCATGTCGGAATAGAATCCAATGATTCTTTTGCGTCTGTCACTAATGCCCCACAATCGCGAGTTTGAAGCTCGTCACAGTCATTCAATCCCTGAATCCTACTCAGAATACCACAGACAAGGTTTAGACCTTCCGGATTCTTAACAATGCCGCCATCAATTCTAGCTTATACCACGAAGATTCTGATTAAGGAATCCAAGAGATATCCACTCAAGTCTTGTTTGCATGTAGAACGTGAGTGGTTGTCAGGCACGCGTTCATGAGTGAGAATGATGATGAGCGTCACATAATCATCACATTCATCAAGTTCTTGGGTGCGAATGAATATCTTAGAACAAGAATAAGCTGAATTGAATAGAAGAACAATAGTAATTACATTAATACTCGAGGTACAGCAGAGCTCCACACCTTAATCTATGGTGTGTAGAAACTCCACCGTTGAAAATACATAAGAACAAGGTCTAGGCATGACCGTGAGGCCAGCCCCATGATCTAAGATAGCATAAGACTACTCAAAGATAGCTACCCAAATGAAAATACAATAGCAAAAGGTCTTATTTATAGAGAACTAGTAGCTTAAGGTTTACAAAAATGAGTAAATGACATAAAAATCCACTTCTGGGCCCACTTGGTGTGTGCTTGGGCTGAGCATTGAAGCTTTCATGTGTAGAGACTTTTCTTGGAGTTAAACGCCAGCTTTTGTGCCAGTTTGGGCGTTTAACTCCCACTTCTGTGCCAGTTCCGGCGTTTAACGCCGGGCAGTCTTGAGCTGATTTGGAACGCCGGTTTGGGCCATCAAATCTCAGGCAAAGTATGAACTATTATATATTGCTGGAAAGCCCAGGATGTCTAATTTCCAACGCAGTTGAGAGCGCGCCAATTGGGTTTCTATAGCTCCAGAAAATCCACTTCGAGTGTAGGGAGATCAGAATCCAACAGCATCTGCAGTCCTTTTCAGTCTCTGAATCAGATTTTTGCTTAGGTCCCTCAATTTCAGCCAGAAAATACCTGAAATCATAGAAAAACACACAAACTCATAGTAAAGTCCAGAAAAGTGAATTTTAAATAAAAACTAATAAAAATATAATAAAACTATCTAAAACATACTAAAAACATACTAAAAACAATGCCAAAAAGCGTATAAATTATACGCTCATCACCCACCATGGTATGATCGTCCTCTTTTTAGTTTTAATTTTAGTCTATTTTTTAATTTTTATTGAACCTGCAATTTTTGCATGACATTCATTGCATTTTGCATTCTGCATACTGCATTAAAAAAAAGCACGCACGCGACGCGGCAGAGTCGCTGACGCGTCCGCGTCACTAGTGCGTTTCGAAGAAAAAAGAATTGAACAGAGAGTCACGCGAGAGCGTGGCTGGAGGCGTGCCTTTGGCACAACTTGATCCACACGAACGCGTCGCTGACGCGTCCGCGTCATGTGGAAAAAATGCCTCCCACGCGTCCGCGTCACCCACGCGAACGCGTCACCCACGCGAACGCGTCACCCACGCGAACGCGTACCTCAAATTCGACGTAAAAAAGGGTGTATAGCCGAAAGTTGCGCTAGAATTGGGCTGGACTCGTGCTAGCAGCACAAGCCCTGCCACGCGAACGCGTGCCCCACGTGTCCCGTCAATCCCCATAATATGGCCTATCATGCGATCGCGTCACCCACGCGGCCGCGTCACCCAAACTCTTGGCACAATGAATTTCAAATAGAAAGTTGCGCGTCCGCGAGGCTGCCCTCGCGCTAATGGCACAAATCGATCCACGCGACCGCGTGGATGACCCGTCCGCGTCATCTCATAGAAGCGCTATCCGCGCGAACGCGCCACTCACGCGTCCGCGTCATAAGCGGCGCACAGCTTATCCAAAGCAGCCAAATATCTTATCTTTTCTTCCCCAAATCTAAATCTTTTCTTTCACTTCTTATTTCTTTCTTCCTTCCTTTCTTTTTCTTTCTCTTTTCTTTTAATTGGTGTTGGAAATTTATTTGGGTCATTATTTCCCATTTTTTACTTATGGATTATTTGGGATTTGTTTAAACAATTATATATTATTATAAGGGTGCTTGCATGTTCTAATTAATATTTTCCATACCTTATTTAATAAGAATGCTTTGTGTTTGTGAAAACGCCCATATGACATTTTGCACTATTCTTGGATTTCTTTCAAATCTACTACTCTAAATGCCTACTTTTCACATAACCCCTTCTCTATTTTATTATTTAAATATAATTATTTTTACAAACATATTATTAATTTGAGAGACTTGGTAATCTAATTTGGACATTGAATGCTTGACCTATGCTACTCATGCCCTTTGCCGGCATGCCAATAAACACCTTGCATTCAATTTTCCTCACATGCACTTGCTATATTTCCACTATTGATTTACCACATGTAGTCATGACCATGTGTTCACATCATTATCCATACCTGTGCATTGATTACCACCTTTCCTATTCTTTTCCTTGCTATAACCCTTGAATGCTAATGTCTTTTCCCTTTTCAGGCTGGCCACCAAAAAGGCTATAGAGAAGTTACTCCCAAACTACCGGCAAGAAAAGGAACAAAGAAAGCACCAGCTGAGGAACAACAACCCCCGTCCACTTATACATCTTAGCATGCACCGAGGACAGTGCAATCTTTAAGTGTGGGGAGGTCGATACCAATCTCCACGGGTTAGTTATTCTCTTCTCAACACCAATATTCTATTTTCTTTGTTTGTTCATTGTTGCATTTGCATATTTGATTGCATATTTATTTGATTTTGTGCATTTAGTTACTACTTGGTTGAAGTAATATTTTCTTTTTCAAGAAATTTTTATAGTATTTCACTAATTTAAATTGAAAATTTTTTGTTAAATTTGTTTGAAGTTGTATTTGGAACATGATTTTTGAGCCAAAGAACACACAACCCGTGAGATTTTGAGCTTATTTATATGGTTACATTATTTAACCATAAAATTTTATTCTTGTGTATTTTTCTTCTCTATGATTGCAATCTGTATTTTGTTCCAGTCTATATGTCCAATATTTAGTGTATTTACATACTTGCATATGATTGAGGCCATTATTTGATTTTAGCTCACTTATCCCAAATAAGCCCACCTTTTACATCACCTTTGTTAGCCCCTTGAGCTTTTAATCCCCTCTTGTTCTATAACTACATTACTAGCCTTAAGCAGAAAAATAAAATAAAAAAATCCCAAGTTGAATCCTTGGTTAGATTAAGATAGAAATTGTGTAATTGTTTAAGTGTGGGGAAACTTTATGGGAACATGGATGATAGAAACAAGGTAGAAAGTTGAAAAGAATAAAGATATTTCAAAATAAAAATTTTTAGGAAGCATGCTCATATGAAATCAAAGTAATTAAATTACCATGTGCATATAAAAAAAATTTCAGTATTTAAATAAAGGGGATACAAAAGAATTTTCCAAATGCAAAATAAAGCAATGCACATGGGACAAAATTCAAAAATAAGTTTGATACATGAGCATGTAATACAAAAGTGGGAAAAATTTGGATAGCTAGGTAAAGAATTTTAAATTTTATAAAGTATGTATATGTTAGGTGAGATCTTAGACTAATCAAGGATTCACTCTGTTAGCTCACTTAGCCTTATATGTACAACCCTGAAAAGACCTCATGATGTTTGTATGTATACATTAAATATTTGTTGATTGGTTAGATGAAGAACAAAGTTTAGAAAGCATGACTAGGGAAGAGTAGAGTGATTGACCCTAGACACTTGAGAGATTAGAGTGATATACACTACCAGTGAGGGTTCAATGCTTGATTCTATGTTTCCTGCTTTCATGAGCTATCTTCTTACAAGTCTACTTGTCTTTATTTTATATGATTTGAATTAGCAAAATCTAATTTATGTTTGTCTTGGAAAACTTATTTTTAACTAAGTAGGTAGAAACATCTTAGCATGTAGTTGCTGATGTGTGGAAAACGATCCAACACAAAACTCACCGGCAAGTGTACCGGGTCGCATCAAGTAATAATAACTCACATGAGTGAGGTCGATCCCACAGGGATTGAAGGATTGAGCAATTTTAGTTTAGTGGGTGGTTTAGTCAAGCGGATCAAGTGTTGGTTGAGTGATTTGTGTTTAACAGAAAGTAAATGACAGTAAATGTAAAGGGGGAAGGGAAAAGTGCAGTAAATTAAAGAACAGGAAGGTAAAATGAACTGAATCTTAAAGAACAAGAAACTAAATAACTGAAACTTAAAATGCAAGAAATGTAAATTGCAGTAACTTAAATTGCAAGAAATATAAATTGCTTGAAAGTAAAAGGGAATTGAGGAATGGGATTGCAGGATCTAAACGAAGAAGAAGTAAATTGCAGCAATCAATTAAGTAGAAGATGAATTTAGATCAAACAGAAATTCAAACAGAATAGGAAATTAAAGTGCAGCAAAGTTCACAGAAGAACCAAAAGCAAAATTGGGTCTCAGGTCTCAAGAGACTAGGTAGCAGAGCCTAGATCTCTATTTGCCTTCCTAGATCCAAGTAACAAAGCAATTGACAAGAATTAGAAGAGGAAGCAGTAAAGGAAATGTAAATGGATTCAATTATGCAGAAAAGAGTTAAAGAGAGTTTGAATGGGAATTGAGACAGAATTTCCTCAATTTCTCACACCCAAAACTTAGAAATAGAAGATTAGAAATGCTCAGGCTAGAATGAGGAAGAAGAGAGATCAATTCTCCTCCCCAATTCTCAGAAATCTCAGTGAAGTCACCAAGAACCAGTGCCAAAGCTCAAAAGAAAGGTAAAAGTAAAATTCAAAAGTGAAGGTAAAAGTGTGTGTCCAAAAGTCCTAATTACATCAAACTAATTCCTATTTATACACTTTCTATTCTTGGATATTGGGATTTGGATGGGCTTTTGAATTGGTGAAGAAATGAATTCAAATGGATTTTAATTTGAATTTTTGGCCCATGAAAAGTGCTCCCAGGAGGCTGCCCTGCCCTTGTGGAGGGCAGGGCAGAAAATTGGTGCTTGGTGCATGAGATTAGTGCGGCGTTGTGCGAGCTTGGCGCGGCAATGTGCGCAGAATTTGCTTCTTGGTGCGCAAGATGCTGCCCTGCCCGCGCCAAGGGCAGGGCAGGAAAAGTTGCTGCTGCCAGGGACGAGCGTTGCGCACGCTGATGCTGCCAGGAACAAGACTTGGTGCGCCAGGATTGTGCGTGATGCGCCACACACAAGATGCTGCCCTGCCTGCGCAGAGGGCAGGGCAATATTCCCTCTTTCACGTCCCGTGTTCGAATCACGGAGGAAGCACACGCTACAATGATTTCCTTGGTTTCTTGGCACGGTAGTGGACCTTAGTGCCTAGCTTCCTCATGGTCCCTTGTTCGATCCTTGTAGCATGCATCATAGGCATTTTTCCTTTGATTTCTTTCCTTGGAGCCCGATTCTGCCCTTGTGGAGGGCAGGGCAAGGTTCTCTTCTTCTTGGTTCCAAGGCACATAATTGTGCTCTGCCCTTGGAGTGGGCAGGGTAGAGTTGCCTTCTCTTCTTGGTTCTCTTATGTTGCCCTCCTAGAGGGCAGTGTGCCCTTGTGGAGGGCAATGTTGCCTCCCCCTTTGCATGCGGCACGCTTCTTCTCTCTTTTGCCACACTTTCCTTTCCTTGGGCTACACTTCTTAGGCCACGCTTTTCCTTTTCTTTTCTTTTCTTCACCTATAATAAACCAAAACAACCACTCCAAGTATCACTAAATTCAAGAGGCTCATAAATCAATTAAAATTCAATTAAAATTAGCTTAAACCTCATGATTTAACATTAATTTCATGGTGGTTGTTTGATTTAAAGAAGTTATGCATTTTCACTCCAAATCACTTACTTAGGATACAAGAAAGTGCATAAATGCTAACAAAACAAGTGAAATTAGCTTGAAAAATGGGTATATGATGACTTGTCATCACAACACCAAACTTAAATCTTGCTTGTCCCCAAGCAAGCATCAAAACTAAGAGTAAATGGAATGAATAAGAAAAGGATACTTATCCTTATTATGCAGATAGCAGAACTTGATCTATGGGGCATTTATGCAGTCAATGACAACTCAGGTTATTATTCCTGTTACATAATATATATCTTTCCTCAAAAGCTTGCTAACCTTGCTGTTATAAGACTCACTTTTTAATCACTCCCTTGCTAACTTTTCTTGGCTTATAATGCTTAACAAGCTTATTATTCTTTTAGAGGTTGGGTGTCAAATGCTGCAGCATAGCCTTTGGCTTTATTTTCTTTTCTTTTGCTCAACATCTTTCCACCACAGACACATGGCTCATTAATTCTTCCTAGGATCATTGATGCCCAGCATCTCTTTGGATAACTAAATGTTTTGTATCTAAGTTGCTCTTTATTGTGGATTTTCAATTGGCCATCCCAAATCAGTTGATCTAAGTGACCGGGTTTTAAAATACCCCTTAGAATTTACTCATCCAAGCAGATCTTAGTACAAGAACACCACAGGCATATGTCCTAGGGTCCAAGCTATTGGTGTCCAACCTTTATTCTTTGTTTTTCTTGCCATTTTGGCTTTTTCTTTCCCTTTTCTTTCTGTTTTCGTTACCAAGGGCTTTTTCATTATTGACGAGAGTCTTTGTAACAGCAAGCTAACTCACAATTGAATGAGAATGACATTATGCAGCAATTATTTCATGAGTTATGCATTTAATCAAACACATATACCACCACCAACTTCCATTCATACTTATGCAACATTGGATATTTCACTTTTCAATTCAATCCAAACTCTTTTATTCAAGCATATGGGAAACAAGATAAAATTTAAACTAAGTGATGGATAACAAGCATTATGCAGGTTTAGCATTTTTCTAGCTATTTATTAACTAACTAAAATGAAAAACAAAGAACAAGAATTGCATGAAGTAGAAGAAATAAATGATGGAGGCATATCATGTTTCAAACATGCATCTCCTTATTAGAGACATGAAAGAGGAAGTATGAAAGAACTTTGCCACCTTCTAATGGTCATGGCTGCTGCTTGATTCTCCCTTCTTCTTTGTCTTTCAGATATTGCTCCCTAAATTCTGGATGGGGCTCTCGATATGTCTCTTGGCCCCCTTGATTTTGGCCTTGTTGAGCCTGCATGAGTTGTTGAGATAGTTCTTCAATTGCCCTGTGTAACTGGCTCATGTCTATGGCATCATGAGCTTGATTTCGTCCTTCCTCTCTTTGTGATCTCCTTTGCTTGGGAGTTGCCACTCCCTCGGGATCATCTTCTTCATTCGTTCCCTCCATGCTCTTCTTGGTAATCCATTTCCCTTTCTTCACTTTTATTGTATCCTCATCTTCAAAAATCACTCCTGCTTTGTTACATAACTTGAGGATGGTACTTGGATGTCCAAGACTCTTTGATTTGCTTGTGCTATCGGCCATTTCTTGAATACTGTCAGCTATGAGTTGTGCGAGGTTGATCTCACCTCCATGCAAGATGCAGTATGTCAAGAGTGCTCGTTTGATTGTGACCCAAGAGGCATTTCCAGTAGGAAGGATAGATCTCCTCACTATTTCATACCATCCCTTAGCCACAGGAGTGAGATTTATCCTCCTTATGTGACTTGGAACTCCCTTTGAATCTCTTTCCCAATCAGTATTCTCCACACATAACCCCTGCAGGATCTCATCAGGATTATTTTCCATTTGCAGTCTAGCCTCATAACTAGGCTCTGCATAGGTTATGGTTCTCAACTTGAGGGCTCTTGTGATGGCTGCAGGACTGAAGTTCACTTCAACTCCTCTGACATAACTTGTGTAAGGAGCACTATCTTTGTTTTCCTTCACAGCATTTGCATAGAACTCCCTAATCATAACTGCACTGATGTCAGTTAGAGGAGCACACAAGAGTTCCCACCTTCTTTCTCTAGTAATTTGCCTCATGATGGGGTATTCTCCTTCCCTTAAATCAAGACCTTTCTCATAGATGACATTCTTTGCCTCCATGAACCTATGATATCTCCCTTCATGGAATTGGGATCTAAATTTGGTTGCATCAAAGGATGGAGGTTCGGCTACCATAGATTCCTTTCCCGGCCTTCTTTTTGAACTTGAAGAGGCCATCAGATTTGAGGTAAGAAGAAAGAAAAAGTGAGAGTAGAAGAAATGTGTGTTGTGTTTGGGCAGAGTTTTGGTTCGGTTTTAATGTGTGAAGCAAGGAAATTATGTTGGCTTTGGAAGTGGAAGAGAGTATGGTTTTCATATGAAAATGGCTTGACTGAGAATGTGTATGCCGTGTTGGTGCCAACGGCTACTTATAGGCCAAGTCTTCAAGCTTCACAATGAAACCACAATAAATGAATGAATGAAGAATTCGTTAGTGCTTATGAAGGGCTGAGATTGAATTGTTCATCTATAGGATTCATGGAATGGACGGTCTGCATGCATTGTTAAGGCTTGACGAGGATCCTTCTTCCATTGGTTGCATGCATTTAGGTGTCCAAGGATGCATGCATGCAGATTTTGTTCCCCATGAGTGCGTTCTCCTAGGCACATGTGACCTCCCTCATATAACTTTTCCTAGCCGTGACCTTTCCTGCAAGAATCAAGATAGCTAGCCTTAGATCATTAATATGGCCGTTGGCAATTAATTTGTATTTAAAGAATTGTTTTGTTTTGTTTATTATTATTTAAAAAATATTTTTATGGTCAATTGTGTCCCTTAATTAAAGAGGCTAAAAGTTGGTGAACACCAAACTTATCTTTTATTGAGGGGATGGCTTAGCAATTGCAAACCAATCTTCACAATTGATGCATTTTAAAAGATTGATGCATGATCCCTTTGTGCATGGTTTTGAATCCATGATTGGGAAATGATCTTCTGAATATTGTTACACATGCAGACACCAAACTTAGTGTTTGGTCATATGCTTCATCAAAAGACTTATGCATATGTTCTAAGAATGACTCACTTTGTTGAACAATGATCTTGGGTGTGCCTTAAGGTACACCAAACTTAGAAGTTTGCCATGTGCTTCAAAACGTGCATTTATCAAATATGAAAGTTCAAAATCATACTCAGGAAATCATAGCTTATTAAATGAAAGAGAAAACAGAAATCTTAAACCATGGGTTGCCTCCCATGAAGCGCTCTTTTATTGTCATTAGCTTGACATTGAACTCCCTTTAGGGTGGTTGATGTTGGTGATGTCTCAACTTGTCACCTCTCACTGTAAACTTTCTCTGTGTGCCTTGATGCTCAATCTCAATGTGCTCAAGAGAAAGTATTTGGTTGACAGTGTAATAATCTTTTGTTCCAAGCTGTTGATACACTAGTTGCACCTGATCACCTTTGGCAAATCCTTCAGTTGGGATTTTCTTATTCTTCCATCCCTTGTAGGCCTTTTTCTTGTTTTTCTTCTTTTTCTTCCTTGTTGGTATGCTTCCTTTGACAGATACTTGGGTTGTGATACCTTCCTTTTTGTTTATCACCCCTGCTTCCTTTTGAATTCCTTTTTCTTTTTGCATCTGCTTGTTTTCCTGTTCTACTGCCTTGTCAGTTGTTTGCTTTGGAGGGATATCACCACTTGTTTTGCTTGTTTCTTCATCCCTTTGTAATTCTGGAAAGACTTTCAGGATGATGCTCTCCTCATGCATCCTGAGGGTTAGCTCTCCCTGTTCTATATCCACAATGGCTCTAGCAGTGGCCAGAAATGGCCGACCAAGTATGATGGATTCACTTCCATTTTCTGAAGAATCCAAGATCACAAAATCTGCCGGATAGATAAACTTGCCAACCTTAACTAAAAGGTTCTCAATCAGCCCCTTAGGATATACTATTGATTGGTCTACCAATTCCAAGGACATTTGTGTTGGTTTCACCTCCTCTATGCCAAGCTTTTTCACTAAAGAGTATGGGATTAGATTTATGCTTGCTCCTAAATCACACATCCCCTTGCTGATGAATAGGCTTCCAATAGTGCATGGTAAGAAGAAACCTCCAGGGTCTTCAAGCTTGGGAGGGAGTCCCTTTTTAATGAGTGCACTGCATTCTTCACTGAGCATTACAGTCTCCTTTTCATTCCACTGTCTCTTCTTGTTAATGAGCTCCTTTAGGAACTTGGCATACAAAGGCATTTGCTCCAAAGCCTCGGCCAAAGGTATGTTGATTTCCAACTTCTTGAAAGTCTCAAGAAATTTGTGGAAATGCTGATCCTTGGTTTCCTTGTGAAATCTCTGTGGATAAGGCACTGGTGGTGTTGAGCTCTTCTCCACTTGATGTTGTTTTGGAATTGGTTCTTCCAGGATCTTCTTTCCTTTCTTCAAATTCTGTGGTTTGTTGTCTTCCTCTGTGAGTTTTTCTGGGACATTCTTGGTCATCATGTCCTTGTTGATGGCTTCATCATTCTTTGTTGGCTCAGTGTCATTATGCTTGGTTGCACCTTGGTTACCATCTGTTAACACTTTTCCACTTCTTAGTTGCACGACCTTGCATTCTTCCTTTGGGTTGGGAATGGTGTCACTAGGTAGTGAACTTGATGGTTTTTCAACAGAAATCTTCTTGGAGATTTGTCCAATCTGCCTCTCTAGGTTCTTCATGGTGGCTTCTTGGTTCTTTGTTGTCAATTCTTGGTTCTTCATCAGTTTCTCCATGAGCAGCTCTAGATTGGTGATTCTCTGTGAGTCTTGTGAGATGGGTTGATTTTGGGGTGTTGATGGATGAAGATAAGTGTTTTGGTTGGTTGGGTGGTTATTGGGTGGGTATTGGTTAGAATTTGGGTAGTTGTTTTGTGGTTTTCTGTATGAGTTTTGGTTAGTGTTTGGCTGGGGGTTGTGGTTTGTGTTTTTCCAATTGTTCTGACTTGTGTTTCGTTGCCATGGTTGTTGGTTTTGATTGTGGTTGTCTCCCCATCTGAGGTTGGGATGGTTCTTCCAAGATGGATTGTAAGTGTCACCATAGATTTCATTTGTTCCAGGATTTTGGTTGTGCATGTATTGGACTTGCTCTTGCTGTTGCTCTTCTTGAGTTTCTTCACTTTGCACCCAAGTGGTTGGAGGTTGGCTTGTGGTGCTCACTGCTGCCACTTGCAAGCCATCAATCCTTTTGGCCATTTGCTCAAATTGTTGTTGAATCTGCTGCTGCATCATCTTGTTCTGAGCCAGGATAGAATCAACTCCTTCCAACTCCATTACTCCTCTTCTCTGTGATGGTTGGCGTTGTCTTTGATGAGCAAAGAAATATTGGTTGTTGGCCACCATATCAATGAGGTTTCGAGCTTCCTCTGTGGTCTTCATGAGTTGTAGTGAGCCTCCGGCAGAGTGATCAAGAGCTTCTTGAGCTTTAAGAGTGAGTCCCTCATAGAAGTTCTGCAACTTGTCCCACTCAGTGAACATTTCTGGTGGACACTTTCTCAATAGTGCCTTATATCTTTCCCATGCTTCATATAAGTTTTCAGCCTCCAATTGAGTGAACGTTTGAACCTCAGTCTTCAACCTTAGGATTCTTTGAGGGGGATAGAATTTGGCAAGAAACTTGCTCACCAAGTCATCCCAAGTGTTGATGCTTTCTTTTGGGAAGGTCTCTAGCCATTGAGTGGCTTTGTCTCTGAGAGAAAATGGAAAGAGCAGCAACTTGTAGCTATCAGGGGGTACACCATTTGTTTTCACTGTGTCACAGATTCTCAAGAAAGTAGACAAATGTTGATTTGGATCCTCCAAAGGCCCTCCTCCAAAAGAACAATTGTTTTGAACCAGAGTGATGAGTTGTGGCTTGAGTTCAAAATTGTTTGCATTGACATTGGGAAGAAGAATGCTACTTCCACAGTGCCTAGCATTTGCAAATGTGTATGAAGCCAAGACTCTTCGTTGATGTTGGTTATTGTTGGCTCCTCCTTCTGGTTGATTGGGATCTCCTTCCATCTCTTGGAATTCCTCCTCAGATTCTTCTTCTCCAACAACGTTCTTCCCTCTTTCGGCTCTTCTTATTCTCCGAAGAGTTCTTTGATCAATTTCAGAGAGGATAGGGGTAGATCTTCCTGTACCTGACATACAAACACACAACAATAAACACACAGACCCAGAAAGCTAATGAAACTTCAATCTATAGCTCGAATGAAGTTTTAGTTAGTTTAAGCAAAAACTCAAACAATTAGTGTGTTAGTAAGAATTAAAATAACAGAAAAGAAAAAATGCTTAATCTAGACCTCCACTTCACTTAATCATTGTCAATCTATTTCAATCCCCGGCAACGGCGCCAAAAACTTGATGTGTGGAAAACGATCCAACACAAAACTCACCGGCAAGTGTACCGGGTCGCATCAAGTAATAATAACTCACATGAGTGAGGTCGATCCCACAGGGATTGAAGGATTGAGCAATTTTAGTTTAGTGGGTGGTTTAGTCAAGCGGATCAAGTGTTGGTTGAGTGATTTGTGTTTAACAGAAAGTAAATGACAGTAAATGTAAAGAGGGAAGGGAAAAGTGCAGTAAATTAAAGAACAGGAAGGTAAAATGAACTGAATCTTAAAGAACAAGAAACTAAATAACTGAAACTTAAAATGCAAGAAATGTAAATTGCAGTAACTTAAATTGCAAGAAATATAAATTGCTTGAAAGTAAAAGGGAATTGAGGAATAGGATTGCAGGATCTAAACGAAGAAGAAGTAAATTGCAGCAATCAATTAAGTAGAAGATGAATTTAGATCAAACAGAAATTCAAACAGAATAGGAAATTAAAGTGCAGCAAGGTTCACAGAAGAACCAAAAGCAAAATTGGGTCTCAGGTCTCAAGAGACTAGGTAGCAGAGCCTAGATCTCTATTTGCCTTCCTAGATCCATGTAACAAAGCAATTGACAAGAATTAGAAGAGGAAGCAGTAAAGGAAATGTAAATGGATTCAATTATGCAGAAAAGAGTTAAAGAGAGTTTGAATGGGAATTGAGACAGAATTTCCTCAATTTCTCACACCCAAAACTCAGAAACAGAAGATTAGAAATGCTCAGGCTAGAATGAGGAAGAAGAGAGATCAATTCTCCTCCCCAATTCTCAGAAATCTCAGTGAAGTCACCAAGAACCAGTGCCAAAGCTCAAAAGAAAGGTAAAAGTAAAATTCAAAAGTGAAGGTAAAAGTGTGTGTCCAAAAGTCCTAATTACATCAAACTAATTCCTATTTATACACTTTCTATTCTTGGATATTGGGATTTGGATGGGATTTTGAATTGGTGAAGAAATGAATTCAAATGGATTTTAATTTGAATTTCGGCCCATGAAAAGTGCTCCCAGGAGGCTGCCCTGCCCTTGTGGAGGGCAGGGCAGAAAATTGGTGCTTGGTGCATGAGATTGGTGCGGCGTTGTGCGAGCTTGGCGCGGCAATGTGCGCAGAATTTGCTTCTTGGTGCGCAAGATGCTGCCCTGCCCGCGCCAAGGGCAGGGCAGGAAAAGTTGCTGCTGCCAGGGACGAGCGTTGCGCGCGTTGATGCTGCCAGGAACAAGACTTGGTGTGCCAGGATTGTGCGTGATGCGCCACACACAAGATGCTGCCCTGCCCGCGCAGAGGGCAGAGCAATATTCCCTCTTTCACGTCTCGTGTTCGAATCACGGAGGAAGCACACGCTACAATGATTTCCTTGGTTTCTTGGCACGGTAGTGGACCTTAGTGCCTAGCTTCCTCATGGTCCCTTGTTCGATCCTTGTAGCATGCATCATAGGCATTTTTCCTTTGATTTCTTTCCTTGGAGAGCCCGATTCTGCCCTTGTGGAGGGCAGGGCAAGGTTCTCTTCTTCTTGGTTCCAAGGCACATAATTGTGCTCTGCCCTTGGAGTGGGCAGGGCAGAGTTGCCTTCTCTTCTTGGTTCTCTTATGTTGCCCTCCTAGAGGGCAGTGTGCCCTTGTGGAGGGCAATGTTGCCTCCCCCTTTGCATGCGGCACGCTTCTTCTCTCTTTTGCCACACTTTCCTTTCCTTGGGCTACACTTCTTAGGCCACGCTTTTCCTTTTCTTTTCCTTTCTTCACCTATAATAAACCAAAACAACCACTCCAAGTATTACTAAATTCAAGAGGCTCATAAATCAATTAAAATTCAATTAAAATTAGCTTAAACCTCATGATTTAACATTAATTTCATGGTGGTTGTTTGATTTAAAGAAGTTATGCATTTTCACTCCAAATCACTTACTTAGGATACAAGAAAGTGCATAAATGCTAACAAAACAAGTGAAATTAGCTTGAAAAATGGGTATATGATGACTTGTCATCAGTTGCATTTATAGGTTGCATTTCATATAGTCTTACCATTCTCCTTCACTCTTTTAGTTCTCTTGAGCTTAGCATGAGGACATGCTAATGTTTAAGTGTGGGGAGGTTGATAAACCACTATTTTATGTTTTATCTTGTGCTCAATTGAGTGGTTTTTATCAAGCCTTTGCCTACTTATTCATATGATTTGCATGGTTTTACATTCTCCTTCCCGATTTTGTGCTATGATTGAAAACATGCTTCTTTGGCTTTTATTTCCTTTTATTTAATCCTCTCTTATTACCATTAGATGCCTTGATATGTGTGTTAAGTGATTTCAGGAATTACAGGGGAGGAATGGCTTAGAGGATGGAAAGGAAGCATGCAAAAGTGGAAGGAATACAAGAAGTTGAAGGAACTGCAAAGCTGTCAGCCTGACCCTCTCGCACTAAAACGATCATAACTTGAGCTACAGAGGTCCAAATGATGCGGTTTCACTTGCATTGGAAAGCTAATGTCCTGGGCTTCAATTTGATATATAGTTCGCCATAGTGGTCGTACATATAGGCAATGCGAACGCGAGCTCCACGCGGATGCATCGCATCTGCGAACTTCAATCCGCGCGGACACGTGGATGACGCCTCCGCGTCACTTTGTCGCGATCTGTACGGACCAGATTTCACAATCAGCGATTATGAATGGATGCATTCCTCCACTTTATAGCCTCTAATCTGTGTTCTCCGGGCCAAAAACTGGGTCAGAAATAGCCCAGTAGCACAAAATTCGTCACGCGTCCGCATAATTAATTTATTTGCATATTTCATTCATTGCATTTTAATTTAGTGCATATTTTTCTTTTCTTTTCTAAATTCATTATTTTTCCTTTGGTGTTGATTATCTTATTTAATTGTTGCATCTTCTCTTAAATCATTTCGGGTGCTTAGTGACTTATTTTATTCTAGTTAGGTAATATTATTTAAATCAATGCCAATCTTTTATACCTGTACTACTTTTGCATTGACATGAATTTATATTATCTCTCCTTACCCATACCCTCTTCCCTATTGTTGCAAATTTTTGCACTCTTGATTTGCCATGTGCTTCTACTGTTTTTTCACTTGCATGTTGTAGCTACCATGTAATTGAGACCCTTTTTATCTGGCATTAACACCCATATTTTATTTGTTTTCTATCTTTATTTTTGGGTTACTTTTCTTCTTTTCCTTCTTTTTTCAGGATGGCCACCACGAAGGGAGAGGAAAAGCTTCTTACTGGAGAGACAAACAAGTTCATCTACTCAATCTTTGAAGAAAAGCATCAGTTGGAACATCCCGTCCACCTGCACATCTTAGCATGCACAGAGGATGGTGCAATCTTTAAGTCTGGGGAGGTCGATACCGATCTCCATGGGTTAGTTATTCTCTTCTCAACACCGATATTTTATTTTCTTTGTTTGTTCATTGTTGCATTGCATAATAGATTGCATGTGTAGTTGATTGCTTGCATTTAAGTACTACTTGGTTGAAAAATAATAAGTTTCTTTTAAAGACCATATTTTTGAAAAATTTCACTAATTTAAATTAAAAAAAATAAAAATTTAAAATTTTCTATATGTTAAATTTGTTTGAAGTTGTATTTGGAACATAGTTTTTGAGCCAAAGAACACACAACCTATGAGGTTTGAGCTTATTTATATGGTTACATTATTTAACCATAAATTTTTATTCTTATGTGTTTTCTTCTCTATGATTGTAATCTTTATTTTGTTCCAATCTATATGTCCAATATTTAGTGTATTTACATACTTGCATATGATTGAGGCCATTACTTGTTTTTGCTCACTTATTCCAAATAAAGCCTACCCTTTTATGTCACCCTTGTTAGCCACTTTGAGTTTTTTAATTCCCTTCTGTTCTATAACCACATCACTAGCCTTAAACAAAAAAAATAAATTAAATATCCCAATTGAATCTTTGGTTAGCTTAAGATAGAGCTTGTGCATCAACTAAGTGTGGGGAAACTGTGGGAACATGGGTTAATAAGGGAATGTATCATGTTTCTAATTCTGAATATTGGGAAATTTGGGTATCTACTCATGTAAAATAGAAAATTAAAAAATTCCATATGCATTGACATGTTATTTTAGTTTTTATGTCTCTATAAAAAAAAGAGAAAAAAAAGAAAAGAAAAAAAAAGAGAAAAGAAAAAAAATATATAATATAAATAAATAAATAAGGGGACAAAATTACCCCAATGTTAAGTTAATAAAAGATCAATCCATATGTGACACAAATCAAAAGAAAAGTTGACACATGAGTATGTGATATAAAAGTGGGAATTATGGGTAGCTAGTAATGATTTTAGAAATTATATAGAATGTATGTATGTTAGGTGATAGCTCAGGTTACTCAAAGATTCAATTTATAGCTCACTTAGCCATACATGTATCCTCACCCTTGCCTTGGCCCCATTACAACCTTGAAAAGATCTCATGATGTGTGCATGGGTATACTAAATATTTGTTGATTGGTTAGATGAAGGACAAAGTTTAGAAAGTATGATTAGGGAAGAATAGAGTGATTGACCCTAGACACTTGAGAGATTAGTGAGACATACACTATCAGTAAGGGTTCAATGCTTGATTCTATGTTCCCTGCTTTCATGAGCTATCTTCTTACAATTTTACTTGTTTTCATGGTATGATTTGAATTAGTGGAATTTGAATTATTTTTGTCTTGGAGAACTCATTTACTTTTAACCAAGTAGGTAGAAACATCTTTGCATGTAGTTGCATTCATATAGATAGGTTGCATTTCATACATTCTATCATTCCTCTTCACTCTTTTAGTTCTCTTGAGCTTAGCATGAGGACATGCTAATGTTTAAGTGTGGAGAGGTTGATAAACCATTATTTTATGGTTTGTCTTGTGCTTAATTGAGTGGATTTTATCAATCTTTCATACACTTATTCATACTAAATGCATGGGTTTACATTCTCCTTCCTAATTTTGTGCTATGATTGAAAACATGCTTCTTTGGCCTTATATTTGCTAATATTAATCCTCTCTTATTACCATTAGATGCCATGATATGTGTGTTAAGTGATTTCAGATATTACAGGGCAGGAATGGCTTAGAGGATGGAAAGGAAGCATGCAAAAGTGGAAGGAATACAAGAAGTTGAAGAAATTGCTAAGTTGTCGAGCCTGACCTCTTCGCACTCAAATGGTCATAACTTGAGCTACAGAGGTCCAAATGATGCGGTTCTACTTGCGTTGGAAAGCTAATGTTCGGGGCTTCGATTTGATATATAATTCGTCATAGTGGCCGTACAGATAGGTGACACGAACGCGCACTCCACGCGGACGCATCGCATCTGCGAATCTCACTCCACGCAAACGCGTGATGACGCCTCCGCGTCACTTTACCGTGACCTGTATGGACCAAATTTCACAATCAGCGATTTCTGTGCTGTTTCTGACTCAGTTTTCAGCTCAAAGAACACAGATTAGAGGCTATAAAGTGGGAGAATGCATCCATTCATATTCATTCATTCATAAAAGCACTTTTCATAGTTTAGATGTAGTTTTTAGTGAGGGAGGTTCTCTCCTCTCTCTTAGGATTTAGGATTAGGATTTTTAGAAATTAGGGTTTATTTCTTCTTCAACCACAGGTTTAATATTTTTTTTTTTACTTTATATTTCTCTTCTATTTTTAGATACTCTAATACTTTTATTTGTATTTGATTTATGTTGCCCAATTGGCTTGTGAACTTTTCCAAGTTAGATTTTACTGCTTCCATTAATGCAATTGAGGTATTTCAGATTTATGCTTGCTTTATTCTATTTATGATGTCTTCAATTTAATTTAGAATTTTCCCTTTTGGTCTTGGTTAAGAAATCAGTAACTCAGGAGTTATTAGACTCAAGTGATCGACAATTGTTATCTTTGCTAATTAGTTTGAATTTCAATAATCCCAATCTTTTTCTAGGAATTAACTAGGATTCGAAGATCAAACTAATTAGTCACTTGACCTTCCTTTGCATTAGCAAGGGTTAACTAAGTAGAATTAAGATTCAATTTTCATCATCATTGATAAGGATAACTAGGATAGGACTTCCAATTTCTCATACCTTGCCAAAAATGTGTCTTACAGTTATTTATTTATTTTACAGGCTCTTACTTATTTTAATAGCAATTTAAATTACTTGTTCCTCATCTTTAAAACCCCAATTTACAAAACTCATAACCAATAATAAGAACACACCTCCCTGCAATTCCTTGAGAAGACGACCCGAGGTTTAAATACTTCGGTTATCAATTTATTTAGGGGTTTGTTACTTGTGACAACCAAAATGTTTCTACGAAGGGATTTCTGTTGGTTCAGAATCTATACTTACAACGCGACTTTATAAAATTCTTTACTGGCAATAATCCCGACGTCAAACACAATTTTGGGATAAATTTTTACAATCTTCTCATAAAATTTTTGCTAGTAAAGAATTTTATAAAGTCGCGTTGTAAGTATAGATTCTGAACCAACAGAAATCCCTTCGTATAAACGTTTTGGTTGTCACAAGTAACAAACCCTAAATAAATTGATAACCGAAGTATTTAAACCTCGGGTCGTCTTCTCAAGGAATTGCAGGGAGGTGTGTTCTTATTATTGGTTATGAGTTTTGTAAATTGGGGGTTTTGAGAATGAGGAACAAGTATGATAAATGACAAATAAAATAAATAAATGACTGTAAAATAAACTTTTGGCAAGGTATGAGAAATTGGAAGTCCTATCCTAGTTATCCTTATCAATGATGATGAAAATTGAATCTTAATTCCACTTAGTTAACCTCTGCTGGTGCGAAGGAAGGTCAAGTGGCTAATTAGTTTGATTTTCAAATCCTAGTTAATTTCTAGAAAAAGATTGGAATTATAGAAGTTCAAGCTAATTAGCAAAGATAGCGATTATCGATCACGTTGAGTTTGATAACTCAAGAGTTACTGATTTCTTAACCAAAGCCAGGAATGTAGAAAGCTAAATTAAAATCATAAATATCTGGAATACCTCAAATAACATTCATTCAAAGTAGTCAAATCTAACATGGAAAATATTCATAAGCCAATTGGGCAACATAAATCAAACATAAATAAAAGAATTAAAGTATCTTAAAGTAGAAGAGAGGTCAAAATAAAGGAATATTGAACCTGATATGAAGAGTTGAATTAAATCCTTAATTTCTAAAAAATCCTAATTTCTAAATCCTAAAAGAGAGGAGAGAACCTCTCTCTCTAAAAACTACATCTAAACTCTGAAAAGTGAATTATGATCGCCTCCTGAGTCTCTGCATGTTTCCTGACTTTAATCTGTGTTTCTGGGCCAAAAACTGGGTTGAAATGCGGCCCAGAATCTCTGCCAGCGACTTTTGTAATTCTATAGATCGCGCACGTCACGCATCCGCGTCGTCCACGCGATCGCGTCACTCAGCGTTTTTCGTATCACGCGTGCGCGTCGTCCACGCATTTGCATCATTCGTGCAGCTTCCAATCCGCGCGGTCGCGCAGGCACGCGATCGCGTCACTCTGATTTCTTCCATTTCGCGCGGTCGCGTGAGCCATGCGACCGCGTGACTTCTCGCTGGTCATCTCCTCAATTCATTGCGTTCCTTCCATTTTTGCACACTTCCTCTTTATTCTCTGAGCCATTCTTGCCCTGTAATCCCTGAAATCACTTAACACACATATCAAGGCATCAAATGATAATAAGAGAGGATTTAAATAAAAGAAAATAAAACCCAAAGAAGCATATTTTCAGTCATAGCACAAAATCAGGAAGGAGAATTCAAAACCATGCAAATCATATGAATAAGTGGGTAAAGATTTGATAAAAACCACTCAATTGAGCACAAGATAAACCATAAAATAGTGGTTTATCAACCTCCCCACCCTTAAATATTAGCATGTCCTCATGCTAAGCTCAAGAGAAGCTATAAAGGAGTGAAGAGAAATGATAGAGAGTATGCAATGCAACCTATCTATGCGGATGCAACTACATGCAAAATGTTTCTACCTACTTGGTTAAAAGTAAACAAGTTTTTCAAGACAAATATGAATCAAATTCCACTAATTCAAATTACACAATAAAAGACAAGTAAACTTGTAAGAAGATAGCTCATGAAAGTAGGGAACATAGAATCAAGCACTGAACCCTCACTGGTAGTGTATATCACTCTAATCTCTCAAGTGTCTAGGGTCAATCACTCTATTATTCCCTAATCATGCTTTCTAAACTTTGTCCTTCATCTAACCAATCAACAAATATTTAGTATATCCATGCACACATCATGAGGTCTTTTCAAGGTTGTAACGGGGACAAGGCAAGGGTGAGGATATATGTATGGCTAAGTAAGCTATAAATTGAATCTTTAAGTAACCTGAGCTATCACCTAACATACATACATTCTATATAATTTCTAAAATCATGCCTAGCTACTCATTATTCCCACTTTTATATCACATACTCATATGTCAACTTTTCTTTTGATTTGTGTCACATATGCATTGATCTTTTATTAACTTAACATTGGGGTAATTTTGTCCCCTTATTTATTTATTTATATTATATATTTTTTTCTTTTCTTTTCTTTTCTTTTTTTTCTTTTTTTTTTCTTTTCTTTTTTTTCTCTTTTTTTTATAGAGACATAAAAACTAAAATAACATATCAATGCATATGGACTTATTTAATTTTCTATTTTACATGAGTAGATACCCAAATTTTCCAATATTCAGAATTAGAAACATGATGCATTCCCTTATTAACCCATGTTCCCACAGTTTTCCCACACTTAGTTGATGCACAACCTCTATCTTAAGCTAACCAAAGATTCAATTGGGATATTTAATTTATTTTTTCTGCTTAAGGCTAGTGATGTGGTTATAGACTAGAAGGGAATTAAAAAGCTCAAAGTGGCTAACAAGGGTGACATAAAAGGGTGGGCTTTATTTGGGATAAGTGAGTAAAAACAAGTAATGGCCTCAATCATATGCAAGTATGTAAATACACTAAATATTGGACATATAGATTGGAACAAAATAAAGATTACAATCATAGAGAAGAAAACACACAAGAATAAAAATTTATGGTTAAATAATGTAACCATATAAATAAGCTCAAACCTCACAGGTTGTGTGTTTTTTGGCTCAAAAACCATGTTCCAAATACAACTTCAAACAAATTTAACACATAGAAAATTTTAAATTTTTTAATTTAAATTAGTGAAATTTTCAAAAATAGGGTCTTTAAAAGAAACTTATTATTTTTCAACCAAGTAGTACTTAAATGCAAACAATCAACTACACATGCAATCTATTATGCAATGCAACAATGAACAAACAAAGAAAATAGAATATTGGTGTTGAGAAGAGAATAACTAACCCATGGAGATCGGAATCGACCTCCCCACACTTAAAGATTGCACCGTCCACGGTGCATGCTAAGATGTGCAGGTGGACGGGCTGTTCCAACTGGTGCTTTTTTTCAAAGATTGAGCAGATGAACTTGTTTGTCTCCCCAGTAAGAAGCTTTTTCTCTCCCTTCGTGGTGGCCATCCTGAAAGAAGAGAGAAAAGAAGAAAAGTAACCCAAAAATAAAGATAGAAAACAAATAAAATATGAGTGTTAATGCCCGATAAAAAGGGTCTCAATTACATGGTAGCTACAACATGCAAGCGAGAAAACAGTAGAAACACCTGGCAAATCAAGAGTGCAAAAATTTGCAACAATAGGGAAGAGGGTGTCAGTAAGGAGAGATAATATAAATTCATGTCAATGCAAAAGTAGTACAGGTATAAAAGATTGGCATTGATTTAAATAATATTACCTAACCAGAATAAAATAAGTCAATATGCACCCAAAATGATTCAAGAGAAGATGCAACAGTTAAATAAGAAAATCAACACCAAAGGAAAAATAATGAATTTAGAAAAGAAAAGAAAAATATGCACTAAATTAAAATGCAATGAATGAAATATGCAAATAAATTAAGTAAAATAGAATGAAAGATAAGAAGAATGAGAAGGGAAAGAAGGGAAGAGAGAAGTAAGGAAGAAGGGAGGGAGGAAAAATTAGGATTGGGGAAGAAAATATAAGATATTTTAGCAATTTAGGATCAGCTGTGCGGTGCAAACTACGCGGACGCGTCGGGCACGTGGTCGCATGACTTGCGCTGAAATTAATCGACGCGGTCGCGTCGGTCATGCAGACGCGTGACGCATGTTGTGCTACTGGCACGAGGACAGCCTCGCACTCGCACAACTCTCTGTTCAAAAATTCATTATTGCCAAATTCCAGGGTGACGCGATCACGTGGTCGACGCGATCGCGTGAATGGCCATTATAGGGATGTGACGCGGACGCGTCAGCAATCCGTCCGCGTGGTAAGGCTTGCGCGTTCAGCACCAATCCAGCACCACTACAGCACAACTTTCTGTCGTGCACCCTTTATTACGTCGAATTTCAGGTCACACGTGGGAGGCATTTTTCCCACATGACGCGGATACGTCAGCGACGCGGTCGCGTGGATCAATTTGTGCCAAAGGCACGCCTCCAGCCGCGCTTTCGCGTGACTCTTTGTTCACTTTTCTTTTCTCCCTAATGCACCTGCGACGCGGACGCGTCAGCGACGCTGTCGCGTCGCGTGCGAATTTTTTTTTTTATAATGCAGTATGCAGAATGCAATGCTTAATATGAATTCTATGCAAGTATGCATGATTCCAAGTTCAATCAAAACTCAAAAATAAACAAAACAGACTAGAATTAAAACTGAAAGAGGAATGATAATACCATGGTAGGTTGTCTCCCACCTAGCACTTTTAGTTAAAGTCCTTAAGTTGGACATTTGATGAGCTTCCTGCTAGGGTGGCTTGTGCTTGAATTCGTCCAGGAATCTCCACCAGTGTTTGGAATGCCAGCATCCTCCGGGGTCCCAAACTAGGCATGTAAAGCTTCTGAGCAGCTTCAAACATATTCTCAGGCTCCTGGGGTGACGACTGTCGGAATAGATTCCAGGATCCCAAATTCTACTTTTACACCTGTTTTTGTCTTGATCTGCATCTTTTCAGCCGGGTGATGAGTGATCTGAATCCTCACTACAGTGACCAAACAACCTTCGATATCCTTCCAATTGAGCTTGACACCAATTCTTGCACCTCAAATTGAAGTGTGAAACCTTATTGAGTCTTGTGCACCAGCTCTGAGTGCGGGTCATTTCCCGTTTGCTTTTAAAGCCGCAAAGAGCTCTAAGCTGGCCATTTGTCTCAAGTAAACCATATTCAAGTGAAAAAATAAAAGTGAAAGTTAAGGATTTTTCCCACTTGAAATCTGTGTTGAGCGGTAATGGCCTTGGGATAGGTGTTTCTAGTGGTTTTGCAAGCTCTACTCCTTTGTGGTCTTCAGTGAATTCCTCCACTTCTGGGCAATCTTCTTCCAATTCAACCATGTCTTGATCAATGTCACCGATATCTTCTTCATCACTTGAGTCATAATTGGGAGGTTGAGAAAAGTCGACCTCTGCATCATCTTCATATTCACTTGGGGAAGATTCTTCTGTCTCAAAGAATTCAATTGCGGATGCAAGTGCATTACCAGGAGAACTCGAGTGGTGACTATCATCATCAAGAAAACTTGAGTCTTGGATCACTCCGTCCAGTTCCTCATAAGATACTTGCCTTGGGGGTTGTGCACTATCCTCCTTAGCATTAATTGCAACGTCTTCGATGGAATTCTCTACAACTCTGTATTCCTGCGGAGGTTCAGCATCTCCTAAATCTTCAACCAACTCTTCTTCTTCTACAATGACAGCTTCCTCTACTTGTTCCAATATGAAGTTATGCTCTATACTGTCCACTGGAGCTTCTCGTGTCTTCTTCACAATACATTCTTCATTAGATTCTCCACATGAAGCCATGGGAGTCTGTTGAGTGTCCGAACGTCTGGAAGATAATTGATTTATTGCTTGCTCCAGTTGATGAAGGGTTGCATTAAATTGGTTGACTGATTCTTCAAAGCGAACCTGTGATTCTTGGCTTGATGCATATGGACATAGTGTGTAGGAGAGTGGTGGTTCTTGGGAGTAATTGGATTGGTGTTGGGGCGGATAAGGATCATATGGTGGCGGATGGTGAGAAGAAGCTTGTGAGTATGGTGGGTTGAGGTTGTGTTGAAAGGATGGTCTCTGAGCATAGGGTGGGGCTTGTTGGTAGCTACAAGGGGGTCCACCAAATCTATCAGTTGGGTATGCATTGTAGAATGGTCTTTGTCCATGATATCTAGGAGGGTGTTGTTGCCTAAAGAGGTGATCAGATCCTTTTGGCTCCATCCATCTTTGATTGCTTTGACTGTAATGCATAGTCCTGTTATAGCTTCCATTCCTTGCAAAAAAATTAGAACCAAACTCAAAGCAAGAGGGGTGAGAATTCATAGTAGATATCAGAAATAAAAAGGGAAAACAAAAACAAATAAACAAACAAAAGAAAAATATTTACAATAACCAATAATAAGGCACACGTTTGCAATTCCCCGGCATGGTAGGGCTTGTGCTTCTAGCACGAGTCCAGCCCAATTCTAGCTCAACTTTCGGCCATACACCCTTTTTACGTCGATTTTAGGGCACGCGTTCGCGTGGGTGACGCGTCCACGTCATTTCAAAGAAGCGCTATCCGCGCGAATGCGGACGCATCCGCGTTACAAGCGGCGCACAGCTTATCCAGATCAGCCAAATATCTTATCTTTTCTTCCCCAAATCTAAATCTTTTCTTTCTCTTCTTTTTCTTTTTCTTTTTTTTTCTTTCTTTTTCTTTTTATTGGTGTTGAAAATTAATTTGGGTCATTATTTCTTATATTTTGCTTGTGGATTGTTAAGGAATTGTTTGACAATTATATATTATTTTTTTAAGGGTGCTTACATGTTCAATTTAATACTTTCCATAACTTATTTAACATGCTTGCTATGTATTTGTGAAAAAGCCCGTATGACATCATGCACTACTTTTATGTTATATCCTACTACTTTAATGCATGTTTTTCACAAAACCCTTTTTTTATATTTTATTAATTAAATATAATTGTTATTACAAACATGTTGTTAGTTTGAAAGACTTGGTAATCTAACTTGGATATTGAATGCTTGATCTATGCTACTCATGCCTTTGCCAGCTTGCCAATAAACATCTTGCATTTAATTGTCATTACATGCACTTCCTATATTTCCATTGATGACTTTTCACATGTAGTCATGACCATGTGTTAACGTCATTCTTCTTTACTGTGCATTGATTACCACCTTTTCCGTTCTCTTCCTTGCTCTAACCCTTAGCTTTAAAAGTTACTTTCTTTTTCCCTTTTCAGGATGGCCACCAAGAAGGGTACAGAGAAAGCTACTCCCAAACCACCGGCAAGGAAAGGAACAAAAAGAGCACTAGCTTCGGAGCCACCCATCCACCTGACAGCTTAGCATGCACCGAGGATGGTGCAATCTTTAAGTGTGGGGAGGTCGATACCGATCTCCACGGGTTAGTTATTCTCTTCTCAACACCAATATTCTATTTTCTTTGTTTGTTCATTGTTTCATTGCATAATAGATTGCAGTGTAGTTGATTGTTTGCATTTAAATACTACTTGGTTGAAACATAATAAGTTTCTTTTTAAGACCCTATTTTTGAATAATTTCACTAATTTAAATTAAAAACTAAAATTTTTCATGTGTTAAATTTGTTTGAAGTTGTATTTGGAACATGGTTTTTGAGCTAAAAAACACATAACCTGCAAGATTTTGAGCTTATTTATATGATTACATTATTTAACCATAAATTTTTATTTTTGTGTGTTTTCTTCTCTATGATTGTAATCTTTATTTTATTCTAATCTATATGTCCAATATTTAGTGTATTTACATGCTTGCATATGATTGAGGCCATCATTTGAAATTTTCCTCACTTACCCCAAATTAGCCTACCTTTTGCATCACCCTTGTTAGCCCCCTTGAGCTTTTTAATCCCCTCTTGTTCTATAAACCACATTACTAGCCTTAAGCAGAAAAACAAAATAAAAATTCCAAGTTGAATCCTTGGTTAGCTTAAGATAGATATTGTGTATAATTTAAGTGTGGAGAATTTTATGGGAACATGGGATGATAGAAAAAAAGTAGGGAATTAAATTGAATGAGTTATTTGAAAATTTGGGAAGCATGCTAATGTGAAATCAAAATAATTAAATTACCATGTGCATTGATAAAAAAAAAGAAAAAAATAATAATAAAAAAATGAAGTAATTAAATAAGGGGATACAAAAAAATATATATTACCCCAAATGCAAAATAAAAAGAATCAATGCACATGGGACAAAAATTCAAAAATAAGTTTGATACATGAGCATGTAATACAAAAGTGAAAAAAATTTGGGTAGCTAGATAGAGCATTTTAAATTATATAAAGTATGTATATGTTAGATGAGATCTTAGACTAATCAAGGATTCACTTTGTTAGCTCACTTAGCCTTATTATATATATCCTTACTTTTACCTCAGCTTCATTACAACCCTGAAAAGACCTCATGATGTTTGCATTGGTATGCTAAATATTTGTTGATTGGTTAGAAGAAGAACAAGGTTTAGAAAGCATGACTAGGAAAGATTAGAGTGATTGACCCTAGACACTTGAGCGATTAGAGTGATATACACTATCAGTGAGGGTTCAATGCTTGATCCTATGTTCCCTGCTTTCATGAGCTATCTTCTTACAAGTTTACTTGCTTTTTATTGTACGATTTGAATTAGTGGAATTTGAATTATTTTTGTCTTGGAAAACTTATTTACTTTTATCCAAGTAGGTAGAAACATTTTGCATGTAGTTGCATTCATATAGATAGGTTGCGTTTCATACATCCTACCATTCTGTCTTCACTCCTTTATAGCTTCTCTTGAGCTTAGCATGAGGACATGCTAATGTTTAAGTGTGGGGAGGTTGATAAACCACTATTTTGTGGTTTATCTTATGCTCAATTGAGTGGTTTTTCTCAACTCTTTATCCACTTATTCATACGATTTACATGGTTTTACATTCTCCTTCCTGATTTTGTGCTATGATTGAAAACATGCTTCTTTGGCTTTTATTTTCTTTTATTTGAATCCTCTCTTATTATCATTCGATGCCTTGATATGTTTGTTAAGTGATTTCAGGGATTACAGGGCATAAATGGCTCAGAGGATGGAAAGGAAGCATGCAAAAGTGGAAGGAATACAAGAAGTTGAAGAAACTGCTAAGCTGTCTAGCCTGACCTCTTTGCACTCAAATGCTCATAACTTGAGCTACAAAGATCTAAATGACATGGTTCTAGTTGCGTTGGAAAGCTAACATCCAGAGCTTCACAACGATATATAATTTGTTATAGCTACCCCAAAGTTAAGTGACGCAAATGCGTGGATGACGCGTCTGCATCGCATCTGCGAATCTCATTCCACGCAAACACGTAGATGACGCTTCCGCGTCACTTTCCCGCAACCTGTACGTACCAGATTTCGAAATTAGTAATTTCTGGGTTGCTTCTGACCTAATTTTTGGCCCAGAAATCACAGATTAGAGGCTATAAAGTGGGAGAATGCATCCGTTCAAATTAATTCATTCATAATTCACACTTTTCACAATTTAGATGTAGCTTTTTGAGAGAGAGGTTCTCTCCTCTCTCTTAGGATTTAGGATTAGGATTCCTCTTAAAGGATTTAGGATTTCAACTCTTCATCAGGTTCAATATTCCTTTTTACTTTATATTCCTCTTTTACTTTCAGATACTTTAATGCTTGTATTAGTTATGTTGCCTATTTGGCTTATGAACTTTTCATGTTAGGATTTTCTTAATTAATATAATTTGAGGTATTTCAGACTTATGACTATTTTCTCTAATTTATGTTATTGATGCTTGGGCTCTATCCAAATTATTTTCATTCAAGTAGATTTTATTCCCTTTTGGCTTTGGTTGATTAATTGGTAACTCTTGAGTTATCAAACTCATTGTTGACTGAAAATTGGAATTCTTCAAGAATTAATTCGAATTCCAATAACTCTAGTCTTTCCCAAGGAAAAACTAGGACCTGAGGAATCATAATTAATTTATCCACTTAACTTACCTTCATAGTTAGAAGTTGACTTAGTGGGAGAAAAATCCAATTCTCATCACAATTGATAAGGATAACCGGATAGGACCTCCAGTTCTCATACCTTGCCAAAAGCTTTACTAGTTATTATTTTGACGACTTGTTATTTTATATTACTTGTTCAACCCTTTGAAAACCCCAAAATATACCTTTGCATAACCAATAATAAGAACATACTTCCCTGCAATTCCTTGAGAAGACGATCCGAGGTTTGAATACTTCGGTTTATAAATTTATTGGGTTTTGTTACTTGTGACAACCAAAACGTTTGTACGAAGGGATTTTCTGTTAGTTTAGAATATATACTCACAATGCGACTATATTTTTACAAAATTCTTTACTAGCAAAAATCCTAACGTCACATATCTTTTTAAAATTTTTAAAATCATATCTTTTTCAAAACTTCCTAACCACCTTCTCTCTCTTCAATATTTTTTTCAAAAATCCTCATAAAAAATTTTCAAATCTTTTTAAATTATTAATTATTTTAGTTTCCAAATTTTTTTAGTTATTTATTATTATTATTTATTTCGTTCCAAAAAATAAAATGAAAATATATTAAAATAAAATAAAATAAAATTTTATTCACAATTCACATCACCTCCCTTTCTCCATCATGGACCTAAGTGGAATTGAACAGTCCAGAAGGGCTATGGGGTCATATGCTAACCCCACTGCTGCTTTATATCGGGGTAGTATCTGTATACCCCCATTAAAGCTAGCAACTTTGAGCTAAACCCTCAGCTCATTATCATGGTGCAACAAAATTGCCAGTATTCCGATCTTCCACAGGAAAAAGCTACTGAGTTTCTGGCACAGTTCTTACAAATTACTAACACAGTACGTGATAAGGAAGTAGATTAGGATATCTACAGATTACTACTGTTTCCATTTGCTGTAAAAGATCAAGATAAGAGGTGGTTAAATAACCAACCCAAAGCAAGCATTCGAACATGGAAGCAATTATCAGACAAATTCCTGAATCAATATTTCCCTCCTAAAAGGATGACACAGCTAAGGCTGGACATCTAAAGCTTTAAACAAGGGCATAATGAATCTCTTTATGACGCCTGGGAGAGGTACAAAGAGATGCTAAGGAAATGCCCATCTGAAATGTTCTCAGAATGGGTGCAATTAGACATCTTCTACTATGGGCTTGCAGAAAAAGCTCAGATATCTCTAGACCACTCAGCTGGTGGATCTATACACATGAGAAAAATAATTGAAGAGGCTCAAGAACTCATTGATACAGTTGCCAAAAATTAGCATCTGTATTTAAATAGTGAATTCTCCATGAAAGAAGAAGCTAAAGCAGTATCTACTGAACTTAATCCTCCAGAACAGGTTGCTGAACTCAACCAGCAAATATTCCTTCTAACAAAACAGTTAGCAGAATTCAAAGAAATGTTACAATATACTAAAAATACTAACAAAAACATGGAGGCACAATTGGATCAGACAAGACAGTAGTTATCTAAACAAATAACAAAAGAGTGCCAAGCTGTTCAACTAAGGAGTGGAAAGACATTGAATATCTCAACTCAAAGCAGCAGAAAGCCAAGAAAGGAACACCTAACAGAGGATGACCAATTCACTGCCCAAAATCCCTCTGAGGACAATAAAAGCCCAGAGAGGAATGATTCTGGCGTTCAAACGCCAGAAAAGGGCAGTAATCTGGCGTTAAACGCCCATTCGACTGCCAGTTCTGGCGTTCAAACACTAGAAAAGGTAACAATCTGGCGAAAAGGGTAGCAATCTGGCGTTAAACACCCATTCGGCTGCCAATTCTGGCGTTCAAATGCCAGAAAAGGGCAGCAACCTGGAGTTAAACGCCCATTCAGTTGCCAATCCTAGCATTCAAACACCAGCAAGGGGTTAGACACCTACAAGTGCTGATAACAACTCCCTTAAGCAAGCTTCTCCAACCACTTCTATAGGACATAAACCTACAGCAACTAAGGTTGAAGAATACAAAGCTAAGAGGCCTTATCCTCAGAAGCTCCGCCAAGCGGAACAGGATAAACAATTTGCCCGCTTTGCAGACTATCTCAGGACTCTTGAAATAAAGATTCTGTTTGCAGAGGCACTTGAACAAATACCCTCTTATGCTAAGTTCATGAAAGAGATCTTAAGTCATAAGAAGGATTGGAGAGAAACTGAAAAAGCTTTTCTCACTGAAGAATGCAGTAGAGTCATTCTGAAAAGTTTACCAGAGAAACTTAAAGATCCCGGAAGCTTTATGAAACCAGGCATATTAGAGGGTGCTTGTACCAAGACAACTCTATGTAATCTAGGGGCGAGTATCAACCTGATACCTGCATCCACTATCAGAAAGCTTGGTTTGACTGAAGAATTCAAACCAACCCAGATATGTCTCCAACTTGCTGATGACTCTATTAAAATGCCATCAGGTGTGATTGAGGACATGATTGTTAAGGTTGGGCCATTCGCCTTTCCCACTGACTTTGTAGTGCTGGAAATGGAGGAGCACAAGAGTGCAACTCTCATTCTCGAAAGACCTTTCTTAGCAACTGGACGAACTCTCATTGACATCCAAAAATGGGAAGTCACCCTGAGAGTCAATGATGATGAGTTTAAGTTGAATGCTGTCAAAGCTATGCAGCATCCAGACACTTCAAGAGACTGCATGAGCATTGATATTATTGACTCCCTGGTGGAGGAGATCAATATGACTAAGAGTCTCGAATCAGAGCTAGAGGATATCTTTAAAGATGTTCAGTCTGATTTAGAGGAATCAGAGAAATAGAAGAACTCTGATAACTACTCATGAGGAGGAGAAGCCTTGACGAGCGGATTTTCTATCGGTAAAGAATTCACAAATAAGTTTGCGTTGTAAGTATAGTTTCTAAACCAACAGAGAATCCTTTCGTGCAAAAGTTTTGGTTGTCACAAGTAACAAACCCAGAAAAACTTATAAACAGAAGTATTCAAACCTCGGGTCGTCTTCTCAAGGAATTTCAGGGAGGTGTGTTTTATTATTGGTTATGGAATTTTTGGGTTTTCAAAAGGTTTGAACAAGAGAAATAAATTGCAGGAATTAATAAATCAATAGCTAAGAAAACTCTGGCAAGGTATGAAAATTAGAAGTCCTATCCTAGTGATCCTTATCAATTGTGATGAGAATTGCTCGTTGCTCCCACTTAGTCAACCTCTAACTATGAAGGTAAGTCAAGTGGATAAATCAATATGAATCCTCAAGTCCTAGTCAATTCCCAAAGAAAGACTAGAGTTAGTGGAGTTCAAGTCAATTAGCAACTTCCAATTATCGATCAACAAAAGAGTTTGATAACTCAAGAGTTTCTAATTACTCAACCAAAGCCAAGAATATAGAAAGCTAAATAAAAATCATATATCTGAAATACCTCAAATTGCATTAATAAAAGAAATCAAATCTAACATGGAAAAGTTCATAAGCAAAATTGAAAAGATAAATAACAATTAAAGTAATAGAATATATAAAGTAGAAAATAAATTAAAGGAATATTGAACCTGGTATAAAGAAATAATCCTAATGACTAAAAAAAATCCTAATCCTAAAACCTAAGAGAGAGGAGAGAACCTCTCTCTCTAGAAGCTACATCTAATCCTAAAATTGTGAATTATCCGCTTGTTTTATGAATGGATGCATTCCTCCGCTTTATAGCCTCTAATCTGTGTTTTCTGGGCCAAAAACTGGGTCAAAACAGCCCAGAAATCGCTCCCAGCGATTTTTGGTTCGTACAGGTCGCTGCAAAGTCACGCGGAAGCGTCATCCACGCGTTCGCGCGGATTGCATTTTTTCCAGGTCACGCATTCGCGTGATTCACGCTTGCGCGTCGCCTATCTTCGGGGCAGCTATGGAAAATTATATATTGTTATGAAGCCCCGGATGTTAGCTTTGCAACACAACTAGAACCACCTCATTTGGACCTTTGTAGCTCAAGTTATGACCATTTGAGCGCGAAGAGGTCAGGCTGACAGTTTTGGCAATTCCTTCAATTTCTTGTATTCCTTCCACTTTTGCATGCTTCCTTTCCATCCTCTGAGCCATTCCTGCCCTGTAATCTCTGAAATCACTTAACACACATATTACAGCATCGAATGGTAATAAAAGGGGATTAATATTAGCAAATATAAGGCCAAAAAAGCATGTTTTCGATCATAGCACAAAATCAGGAAGAAAAACGTAAAACCTGCGATTTCTATGAATAAGCGTGAGAATAATGGATGAAAAATCACTCAATTTAGCACAATATAAACCATAAAATTGTGGTTTATCAACCTCCCCACATTTAAACATTAGCATGTCCTCATGCTAAGCTCAAGAGAACTAAAAGAGTGAAGGAGAATGGTAGAATGTATGAAATGCAACCTATCTATATAAATGCAACTACATGCAAAAAATGATTCCACCTACTTGGTAAAAAGTAAATAAATCTTTTAAGAAAAATTAGAACTGGATTTCACTAATTCAAATCACAAAATAAAGTACAAGTAAACTTGCAGAAGAAAATAGCTCATGAAAGCTGGGAACAAAGAATTGAGCATCGAACCCTCACCGGAAGTGTATACACTCTAATCACTCAAGTGTTTAAGGTTTGATTCTCTCAATTCTCTACTAATCTTGCTTTCTAAGGCTTTCTCTTCATCTAACAATCAACAAAAATTTAATGCACCAATACACAAATCAAGAGGTCTTTTAAGGGTTGTAATGGGGTTAAAGTCAAGGTAGGATTGTATTTGGTTAAGTGGACTAAAATCTGAATCCTTAATTAACTTTAAACTTCTCACTTAACTTAGGACAATCCATGTAATCATAATATAAAGCCTAACTACCCATTAATTATGTTTTCCACATATTCATGCATCCTGATTTCGAGTACAGTACATATGCATTGCTTTTACCATTTACTTTGGGGCATTTTGTCCCCTTTTTATTATTTATTTATTTATTTATTTATTTATTGCTTTTTTCTCTCTTTTTTTTTTCTTTTTCTATTTTTCTTTTCTTAATTTATTTTTTATCTTTCCTTTTTCAATGCATATGATTAAAGTATTGAATGCATAAACATGTTCTCAACATTTTTCACATTTTCATAGAAAGTCTAACATACTCAATTCCTAAACCAAACGTTTCCAAATCCATTTTCCCCACACTTAATTCATGAGCACTTTCACTAGTCTAAGCTAATCAAGGATTCAAATTAAGGACATTATTGTTTTTCACTTAGAGTTAGTGATGAGCTAAAGTAAAGAACAAAGGGGTAAAATAGGCTCAACTTTGGTTTGCAAAGGATAATGAAAGGTTAAGGCCATATGGGTATGTAAGCTTAGTGAAACAAGGCCTCAATCACATAAGTGCATGCATACATCAAATAATGGAAATATAGAATTAAGCAAGACAAAGTTCACAATTATAGAGAGAAAAATACACATCAAAAAAATAAAATATTGGTTGATAAAATACAACCAATCAAATAGGCTCAAAATCTCACTGGTTTTGTATGTTTGAGCTCTAAAACTATATTCCAAAATAAAATTTCTTCAAACAAGTTTAACAAAAAGTTTAATTCAAATTAGTGAAATGCTATAAAAAGTTTTTTGAAAAAAAAAATATTACTTCAACCAAGTGGTAAAATATGCACAAAATCAAACAAACATGCAAATGCAACAACTAATTTAACAAAGAAAATTTAAACATTGGTGTTGAGACAGGAAGGTACTAACCCACGGAGATCGGTATCGACCTCCACACACTTAAAGATTGCACCGTCCTCGGTGCATGCTGAGATGTGCAAGTGGATGGGTGGCTCCAACTGATGCTTTTCTCCAAAGAATGTGCAGATTGACTTGTCGGTCGCCCCATATAGAAGTTCTTCCTTTTCTTTCTCGGTGGCCAACCTGAAAGAAGAGGAAAAGAAGAAAAGTAACCCAGAAACAAAGATAGAAAACAAATAAAATATGGTTGTTAATGCCAAATAATAAGGGTCTCAATTACATGGTAGCTACAATATGCAAGTGAGAAAACAGTAGAAGCAAATGGCATATCAATAGTGTGTAAATTACAACAATGGGGAAGGGATAGTAGATAATGAAAGACAATATAAATTTATATCAATGCAAAAGGATTAGTGATCATAAAAGATTGACATTGACAGAAAAATAATATCATCCAACAGTGTAATACAAGTCACTAAGCACCAAAATAGTACTAGAAAAGATACAACAGTGGAATAAGAACATTTAACACCAATGGTAAAATAACAACTTAGAGAAGAAAATAAGAATATGCACAAAATTAAAATGCAATGAATGAAAGTATGCAAATAAATTAAGTAAAATAGAATGAGAGTGAAGAAGGATGAGAAGTCAAATAGATAAAGAAGTAGAAAGTAAGAAAGGATAAGGAAGAAAGAATGAATAAGAGAGAATTGAAAAGGGAGAAGAGAAAAATAGGATTGGGGAAAAGAGAAGATATCTGGCGCTGATGTAGTAAAACCGTGCGTCGCATGTGACACGGACGCGTGGAGCACACATTCGCGTGAGTGGCGATATTTTCAAGTGACGCGGACGCGTCGGTCATGCAAACGCATGATTTGATTTGCACTAGTGGCGCGAGAGCAGCCTTGCGTACGCACGACTTTCTGTTTAATTCGGATATTTGCCAAAATTTAGGGTGACACGTGCGCGTGGATGACGCGCACACGTGGATGGCCTTACTTCCAAATTGACGCGGACGCGTGAGGTACGCATTCACGCGATGGGGCTTTGTGCTTCTAGCACCATTCCAGCCCCACTCCATCCTAACTCTCTGCCATGCATCCCTTTACGTTGATTTCGCGGGGTCACGTGTGCGCGTGGGTGACGCGCACGCGTGGAGGGCTGGATTTGCAAACGACGCGGACGCGTCAGGAACGCGTTTGCGTGCATGTGTTGGTGCCAAAGGCGCGCTTCCAGCCACGCTCCCACGTGACTTTCTGTTCAAATCCCCTTTTTTGCTAATTCTCCTTTAACGCAGACGCGTCAGCGACGCTGACGTGTCATGTGTGAAATTTTTTGTGTGCAGTATGCAGAATGCAATGCTGATATGGATGTTATGAATAATTCCAAGTTCAATAAAATAGAATAAAATAAAATAAAACTTAAAAACAAACAAAATGAAATAAAAATTGAAATTGAAAAAAGAACGATCATACCATGGTGGGTTGTCTCCCACCTAGCACTTTTAGTTAAAGTCCTTAAGTTAGACATTTGGTGAGCTCCCTGTTATGGTGGTTTGTGCTTGAATTCATCCAAAATTCTCCACCAATGTTTGGAATTCCAGTAACCTCCGGGATCCCAAACTAGGCGCAGAAAACCTTCAACAAGTTAAAGCAAGTGACAAGGCCCCAAAAGTATTGATTGCTAGACTGAATTCCAGGGTCCCAAATTTTGCTTTTGCACCCGTCTTCTTGTTGAGCAATATTGTTCCATCTGGGTGGAAAGCAGTCTTAATTCTCACCGAAGCGGCCAAACAACATCCTAGACCCATTCAATTGAGCTCTACACCAACCTTTGCGTTTAAACTTTGAGCACACAACCATGTTGAACCTTGCTTGATAACTCCAACCACTAACCATCTTCCTCTTACTCTTAATGCCATAAAGAGCTCTAAGTTGACCATCCGTCTCTAGTAGCCCATATTCAAGTGGAAAAGTAAAAGTTAAGGATAAGAATTTTACCCACTTGAATGTTGTATTGGACGGTAATGGCTTTGGGAGAAGTGCTTCCAATGGTCTTGAAAGCTCCACTCCCTTGTGCTCTTCTTTGAATTCTTCCACCTCTCTGCAAGCTTCTTCAATACCAACCTCTTCCTCTTGGTAGCTTTTTTCCACTTCAATTTCTTCTTCATTGCTCACCAAGGACATGGGAGGTTGTGCTTCTTCTTCTTAGTTGCCATCTCTTGATTAACCTCTTCCAAGTCTTCAACCATGACATGCATTGGAGGTTGTATACCCTCCTCAACATCAAATGCAACCATCTTGGAAGGAGGCTCCATGACTTGAGGTTCAATTGGAGGTTCCGCATCTCCTAAGTCTTCAACCACTTCCTCTTTAACTATTGCGGCTTTGTCTAGATATTTTAGCATAAAATCGTACTCCTCCTTGATGATTACCTTTCCATGACAACTCCCTTCATCTACTCTTTCATCTTTAAGGGTCTTTACTATCTCTACCTTTTGGGTCTCCTCTTGTTCCCCTGGAAATAAGGTTGCGTGCAACCGATCCATTGCGTCCCTAAGACGATCCCTTTTCTCTTGTTCCATGTCAACAGCATCATTGGGATCATGTTGCTCTTGGATTGATGGGTGTGGGTGCTCTTCCATGGAGGTGATGATGCACAAAAGCTTGAGGGTTGAATATTGGAGGTAGACGGTTGGTCTTTGTGGTATATAAGATTTTGGAGTTTAGAGGTGAGACTAATGAGAGAGGTAAGTGTATTCTCCATGGAGGTTTGGGGTGGATAGGAGGGTTCATTTGTTGGGAGAAAGGGCTCATGATAGGAAGGTGGTTCATCTTGATAAGGATATGGAGATGGTGCATATTGAGTTGGTGGTTCTTGGGGAGGTAGTTCGAAGTGTGGTTCGTATGGTTCATACGGGGGTTGGTTAGGTGGATATGGACTGGGGTCATATGGAGGTGAATGGTGAAAAGGGTCTTGTGAGTATGGTGGTCCAAAGCTATGTTGAGGAGGGGGTTCATAGGCGTATGGTGGTGGTTGTTGATAATCAAAAGACCGCTTACCATAGCCATTATCTTGATATGCATCTTGGAATGGCTCTTGGTCATAGTATGTTGGCGAAGGCTGTTGCCAAGAGGGTTGATCAAATCCCTATGGCTCCTCTCATCTTTGATTGTTCCAACCTTGATACCTGTTCCTATTATAGCTTCCATTCCCTACAACAACATTGGAACCAAACTCATATGACAAGGGTGAGAATTCATAGTAGCTAATAAAAATTAAAAAAAACAAATAAACAACCAAAAACAAATATTTACAATAACCAAAAATAAGACACACGTTTGCGATTCCCCGGCAACGGCGTCATTTTGACGAGCAGATCTTCTATGGGTAAAGAATTCACAAATAAGTTCGCGTTGTAAGTATAGTTTCTAAACCAACGGAGAATCCTTTCGTGCAAAAGGTTTGGTTGTCACAAGTGACAAACCCAGTAAAATTTATAAACCGAAGTATTCAAACCTCGGGTCATCTTCTCAAGGAATTTCAGGGAGGTGTGTTTTATTATTGGTTATGGAAAACAGTATTTTTGGGTTTTTGAAAGGTTTGAACAAGAGAAATAAATTGCAGGAATTAATAAATTAATAGCTAAGAAAACTCTGGCATGGTATGAAAATTAGAAGTCCTATCCTAGTTATCCTTATCAATTGTGATGAGAATTGCTCGTTGCTCCCACTTAATCAACCTCTAACTATGAAGGTAAGTCAATTGGATAAATCAATATGAATCCTCAAGTCCTAGTCAATTCCCAAAGAAAGACTAGAGTTAGTAGAATTCAAGTCAATTAGAAACTTCTAATTATCAATCAACAAAAGAGGTTGATAACTCAAGAGTCTTTAATTACTCAACTAAAGCCAAGAATATAAAATGCTAAATAAAAATCATATATCTGAAATACCTCAAATTGCATTAATAAAAGAAATCAAATCTAACATGGAAAAGGTCATAAGCCAAATTGAAAAGATAAACAACAATTAAAGTAATAGAATAAATAAAGTAGAAAATAAATTAAAGGAACATTGAACCTGGTATGAAGAAACAATCCTAATGACTAAAATAAATCTTAATCCTAAAACTTAAGAGAGAGGAGAGAACCTCTCTCTCTAGAAACTACATCTAATCCTAAAATTGAAAATTATCCGCTTATTTTATGAATGGATGAATTCCCCCACTTTATAGCCTCTAATCTGTGTTTTCCGGGCCAAAAACTGGGTTAAAAACAGCCCAGAAATTGCTTTGGTTCGTACAGGTCGATGCAAAATCACGCGGAAGCGTCGCACACGCGTTCGCGCGGATTGCATTTTTTCCAGGTCACGCGTTCGCTTGATTCACGCGTGCGCGTCGCCTATCTTTGGGGCAGTGGTGCACGAAATTGCAATCACACTTTTGCAATCCCATACAACTAACCAGCAAGTGCACTGGGTCGTCCAAGTAATACCTTACGTGAGTAAGGGTCGATCCCACGGAGATTGTTGGCTTGAAGCAAGCTATGGTTATCTTGTAAATCTTAGTCAGGATATCAGAAATTATCAGGGTTGATTGTGAAAAGCAAAAGAACATGAAATCAGTACTTGTTATGCAGTAATGGAGAATAGGTTGAGGTTTTGGAGATGCTCCATCTTCTGAATCTCTGCTTTCCTACTGTCTCCTTCATCAAACACGCAAGGCTCCCTCCATGGCAAGCTGTATGTAGGGTTTCACCGTTGTCAGTGGCTACCTCCCATCCTCTCAGTGGAAATGTTCAACGCACCCTGTCACGGCACGGCTATCCATCTGTCGGTTCTCGGTCAGGCCGGAATAGAATCCATTGATTCTTTTGCGTCTGTCACTAACGCCCCGCCTGCTAGGAGTTTGAAGCTCGTCACAGTCATCCAATCATTGAATCCTACTCAGAATACCACAGACAAGGTTTAGACCTTCCGGATTCTCTTGAATGCCGCCATCAGTTCTAGCTTATACCACGAAGATTCCGGTTAGAGAATCCAAGAGATATCTACTTAATCTAAGGTAGAACGGAGGTGGTTGTCAGGCACACGTTCATAGTTGAGAATGATGATGAGTGTCACGGATCATCACATTCATCCGGGTTGAGAACAAGTGATATCTTAGAATGGAAACAAGCATGATTGAATAAGAAACAGTAGTAATTGCATTAATCCATCAAGACACAGCAGAGCTCCTCACCCCCAACCATGGGGTTTAGAGACTCATGCCGTGGAAGGTACACAAAGAAACGTGTAAAGTGTCATGAGGTACAGATACAATGTCAAAAGATCCTATTAATAGTAAACTAGTAACCTAGGGTGTATAGAAATGGGTAAATGACGTAAAAATCCACTTCTGGGTCCACTTAGTGTGTGCTTGGGCTGAGCAATGAAGCATTTTCGTGTAGGGACCTTTTCTGGAGTTAAACACCAGCTTTTATGCCAGTTTGGGCATTTAACTCCAAGTTTTATGCCAGTTCCAGCGTTAAACGCTGGAAATTCTGAGGCTGATTAACGCTGGAAATTCTGAGGCTGATTTGCCACGCCGGTTTGGGCCATAAAATCTTGGGCAAAGTATGGACTATCATATATTGCTGGAAAGCCCAGGATGTCTACTTTCCAACGCCGTTAAGAGCGCGCCAATTGGGCTTCTGTAGCTCCAGAAAATCCACTTCGAGTGCAGGGAGGTCAGAATCCAACAGCATCTGCAGTCCTTTTCGGTCTCTGAATCAGATTTTTGCTCAAGACCCTCAATTTCAGCCAGAAAATACCTGAAATCACAGAAAAACACACAAACTCATAGTAAAGTCCAGAAAAGTGAATTTTAACTAAAAACTAACAAAAATATACTAAAAACTAACTAAATCAAACTAAAAACATACTAAAAACAATGCCAAAAAGCGTATAAATTATCCGCTCATCACAACACCAAACTTAAATTGTTGCTTGTCCCCAAGCAACTGAAAATCAAAATAGAATAAAAAGAAGAGAATATACTATAGACTCCAAAATATCAAAGAAACATAGTTCCAATTAGATGAGCGGGACTAGTAGCTTTTTGCCTCCGAACAGTTTTGGCATCTCACTCTATCCTTTGAAGTTCAGAATGATTGGCATCTTTAGGAACTCAGAACTCAGATAGTGTTATTGATTCTCCTAGTTAAGTATAATGATTCTTGAACATAGCTAGTGTATGAGTCTTGGCTGTGGCCCAAAGCACTCTGTCTTCCAGTATTACCACCGGATACACACATGCCACAGACACATAATTGGGTGAACCTTTTCAGATTGTGACTCAGCTTTGCTAGAGTCCCCAATTAGAGGTGTGCAGGGTTCTTAAGCACACTCTTTTTGCCTTGGTTCACAACTTTATTTCTTTCTTTTTCTTTTTCTTCTCTTGTTTCTTCTCTTCTTTTTTTTTCGAAATTTTTTTTTTGTATTCACTGCTTTTTCTTGCTTCAAGAATCAATTTGATGATTTTTCAGATCCTCAATAACAGTTCCCTTTTTCCTCATTCTTTCAAGAGCCAACAATTTTAACATTCTCAAAACAACAAATTCAAAAGACATATGCACTGTTCAAGCATTCATTCAGAAAACAAAAAGTATTGTCACCACATCAAACTAATTCAACTAGTTTCAAGGATAAATTTCGAAATCCTGTACTTCTTGTTCTTTTGTGATTAAAGCATTTTTCATTTAAGAGAGGTGATGGATTCATAGGACATTCATAACTTTAAGGCATAATCTTTAAATTTTATTAATTATGAATTAAGAACAAGACTCAAAAATAGATATAAAATGAAACTAAAAGAAAAGATTAGAAAACAAAAATTTAAACTAGGCTCCTAATGATAGAGGTTTTCACAGAGTTAGGACTCAACAACCTTGATTTTGAGAAGTGGATGCTCCCTTAGCTTGAGAGGAGAGCTTTTGGCGTTTCAACTCTTGGAGTTCACGCCCCTGCTTCTCTTGTTCCTTCAGCAATTTGCAGAGCATGCAGTTCTGATTCTGCTGTTCTTCCTTAAGTTGCTCCATAGTCTCTTGCAACTTGTTGACAGATGCTTCTAGGTTGGCCCAGTAGCCAATTTCAGGGAGTTCAGGGAGGAACTCCTGCGCCCTCCTTTTGATAGAGTTGTCTTGCATTTGTCCTTCCATTGACTTCTTGGTGATTAGATGTTCAATGGGTATGAATTCATCTACTCCCATCTTCACCCCAGCCTCTTTACAGAGCAAGGAGATCAAGCTTGGGTAAGCTAGTTTGGCTTCAGTGGAATTCTTATTTGCAATTGTGTAGATCTCACAAGCAATCACATGATGAACCTCCACTTCTTTTCCAAGCATAATGCAATGAATCATCACTGCTCTCTTGATAGTGACCTCAGAACGGTTGCTAGTGGGCAATATGGAACGCCCAATAAAGTCTAGCCAACCTCTTGCAATTGGTTTGAGGTCTCCCCTCTTGAGTTGGTTTGGGACACCCTTTGAATTGGTTATCCACTTAGTTCCAGGGAGGCATATGTCCTCTAGAACTTGATCCAACCCTTTATCTGCTCTCACCATTCTCCTATTAAAGGAGTCAGGATCATCTTGCAGTTAAGGCAATTTGAAGATTTCTCTTATTTTGTCCAGATGGAAGTACATAACTTTCCCTCTGACCATGGTTCTGTAGGTATGGTAAGCAGTTCCAGTCATTCTCTGCTTATCTGCTAGCCACAGATTTGAGTAGAATTCCTGAACCATATTCCTTCCAACCTTTATTTCAGGATTGGTTAGAACTTTCCATCCTCTGTTTCGAATTTGCTCTTGGATCCCCGGATATTCATCTTCTTTCAGATCAAATTTTACTTCCGGGATCACTGACCTCAGACCCATTATTTTGTGATAATGGTCTTCATGTTCTTTGGTTAAGAACTTCTCTTGATTCCAAAGATTCTTTGGATTATTCTCTTTTTTTCCTCTTAAATTGGTTTGTTTTCCCTTAGGAGCCATGATCTTGATGAATCTTGGCTTTAGTGATCACGGAAAAGCACACCAAACTTAGAGGTTTGCTTGTCCTCAAGCAAAAGAAAGGAAGGAGAAGAGAGAGGAGAAGAGCAAATTCGAATGGTGTGGGGGAATGGTGAGGCCGAACATGTTCTTATAAGGGGGGGAAGAGATTTCGAAAAAAAGAAAAATTTGAAAGAAGATTTGAGAAGATATGGAAAGAATTTGAGAGAAGGGTGAGTTTTTGAACAAGATTTGGAATTGATTTGAGAGATTTGAAGAATGATTTTAGATTTTTGAAAATTTGAGATTGAATGATGAAGGGTTGAGATGTATTTTTGTAGAAAAGTATGGGTAAGAAAAGGAAAGTTTGAAAAAATTTGATTTGAAAACAAAATTGTGGTCCCCCCACCTTTCTGGCGTTAAACGCCCAGAATGGCACCCATTCTGGCATTTAACGCCCATTTATTGCCCCTTTTGGGCGTTTAACGCCCAGCCAGGTGCCCTGGCTGGGGTTAAACGCCAGAATTCCTTTATCACTGGGCGTTTTTCTAAACGCCCAGGATGCTGCACACCTGGCGTTAAACGCCCAGAATGGTGCCCATTCTGGCGTTTAACGCCCAAAATGACACCTTTACTGGCGTTAAACGCCCAGAATGGTGCCCATTCTGGCGTTTAACGCCCAAAATGCCCCTTACTGGCATTTTTTTGCCAGTAAGTTCTTTTTCTCTGCTTTTTGAGCTGAATCCTTCTGTAACTCTGTGAATTCCTTCATTTTTGATACTTGCCTCTGTAAAAACAAATCATATAACCTTCTAATGACTGGGTTGCCTCCCAGCAAGCGCTTCTTTACTGTCTTTAGCTGGACCTTTACTGAGACTTACTCAAGTCTCAGTTTTGAGCATTCCTGCTCAAAATTGCTTTCAAGATAATGCTTGATTCTCTGTCCATTAACAATGAACTTTTTGTCAGAATCAATATCCTGAAGTTCAACATATCCATATGGTGACACTCCTGTAATCACATACGGACCCCTCCACCGGGATTTAAGTTTTCCTGGAAACAATTTGAGCCTAGAGTTGAAGAGCAGAACTTTTTGTCCTGGCTCAAAGACTCTAGTTGACAACTTCTTGTCATGCCATTTCTTTGCCTTTTCCTTATAAATTTTTGCATTTTCAAAGGCATTGAGTCTGAACTCCTCTAGCTCATTTAACTGGAGCAATCTTTTTTCACCAGCTAACTGAGCATCCATGTTTAGGAATCTGGTTGCCCAGTAGGCTTTATGTTCCAGTTCCACGGGCAGATGACAGGCCTTCCCATACACCAGTTGGTATGGAGAGGTTCCTATAGGAGTCTTGAATGTTGTTCTGTATGCCCACAGAGCATCATCCAAGCTCTTTGCCCAATCCTTTCTTCGAGCTATCACAGTCCGTTCTAGGATTCTTTTTAGCTCTCTGTTAGAGACTTCAGCTTGCCCATTTGTCTGTGGATGATATAGAGTTGCCACTTTGTGGCTAATTCCATATCTAACCATAGCAGAGTATAGCTGTCTATTGTAGAAATGAGTGCCCCCGTCCCTGATTAGTACTTTGGGAACACCAAACCTGCTGAAGATGTGTTTCTGGAGGAATTTCAGCACGGTCTTGGTATCATTAGTGGGTGTAGCAATTGCTTCTACCCACTTAGATACATAGTCCACTGCCACCAGAATGTAAGTGTTTGAGTATGATGGTGGGAATGGCCCCATGAAGTCAATTCCCCATACATCAAACAATTCTATCTCTAATATCCCTTGTTGAGGCATGGCATATCCGTGAGGTAAGTTACCAGCTCTTTGGCAACTGTCACAGTTACGCACAAACTCTCGGGAATCTTTATAGAGAGTAGGCCAGTAGAAGCCACATTAGAGGACTTTAGTGGCTGTTCGCTCACTTCCAAAATGTCCTCCATACTGCGATCCATGGCAATGCCATAGGATCCTTTGTGCTTCTTCTCTGGGTACACATCTGCGGATCATTCCGTCTGCACATCTCTTAAAGAGATATGGTTCATCCCATAGGTAGTACTTGGCATCTGAGATTAATTTCTTTCTTTGCACTCTGCTGTACTCCTGGGGTATGAACCTCACAGCTTTATAGTTTGCAATATCTGCAAACCATGGAGCTTCCTGAATGGCAAAGAGTTGCTCATCTGGGAAAGTCTCAGAGATCTCAGTAGAAGGGAGGGACGCCCCAGCTACTGGTTCTATTCGGGACAGATGATCAGCTACCTGGTTCTCTGTCCCTTTTCTGTCTCTTATTTCTATATCAAACTCTTGCAGAAGCAACACCCATCTTATAAGCCTGGGTTTTGAATCCTGCTTGGTGAGTAAGTATTTAAGAGCAGCATGGTCAGTGTACACAATCACCTTTGATCCTACTAGATAAGATCTAAACTTGTCAATGGCATAAACCACTGCAAGTAATTCTTTTTCTGTGGTTGTGTAATTCTTCTGTGCATCATTTAGAACACGGCTAGCATAATAAATGACGTGCAGAAGTTTGTTATGCCTCTGTCCCAACACTGCACCAATGGCATGGTCACTGGCATCACACATTAATTCAAATGGCAATGTCCAATCTGATGCAGAGATGACTGGTGCTGGGACCAGCTTAGCTTTCAGGGTCTCAAACGCCTACAGACACTGTGTGTCAAACACAAATGGTGTGTCAGCAGCTAGCAGATTACTCAGAGGTTTTGCAATTTTCGAAAAATCCTTTATGAACCTTCTGTAGAATCCTGCATGCCCCAGAAAGCTTCTGATTGCCTTAACATTGGCAGGTGGTGGTAATTTTTCAATTACCTCTACCTTTGCCTTATCCACCTCTATTCCCCTGCTTGAAATTTTGTGCCCAAGGACAATTCCCTCAGTCACCATAAAGTGACATTTCTCCCAGTTTAAAACCAGGTTAGTCTCTTGGCACCTTTTCAGGACAAGTGCTAGGTGATTAAGACAGGAGCTGAATGAGTCTCCATATACTGAGAAGTCATCCATGAAGACTTCCAGAAATTTCTCTACCATATCTGAGAAGATAGAGAGCATGCACCTCTGAAAGGTTGCAGGTGCATTGCACAGGCCAAAAGGCATCCTTCTGTAGGCAAACACGCCAGAAGGGCAAGTAAATGCTGTTTTCTCTTGGTCCTAAGGATCTACTGCAATTTGGTTGTAGCCTGAATAGCCATCCAAAAAGCAGTAATAATCATGACCAGCTAGTCTTTCTAGCATTTGGTCTATGAATGGTAAAGGAAAATGATCCTTTCTGGTGGCTGTATTGAGCCTTCTGTAGTCAATACACATACGCCACCCTGTGACTGTTCTTGTAGGAACCAGTTCATTTTTTTCATTATGAACCACTGTCATGCCTCCCTTTTTAGGGATAACTTGGACAGGGCTCACCCAGGGGCTATCAGAAATAGGATAAATAATCCCAGCCTCCAGTAATTTAGTGACCTCTTTCTGCACCACCTCCTTCATGGCTGGATTTAGCCTCCTCTGTGGTTGGACCACTGGTTTGGCATTATCCTCCAACAGGATCTTGTGCATGCATCTAGCTGGGCTAATACCCTTAAGATCACTTATGGACCACCCAAGAGCTGTCTTGTGTGTCCTGAGCACTTGAATCAGTGCTTCCTCTTCCTGTGGATTCAAAGCAGAGCTTATAATCACTGGAAAAGTGTCACCCTCTCCCAGAAATGCGTACTTCAGGGATGGTGGTAGTGGTTTGAGTTCAGGTTTGGGAGGCTTATTCTCCTCCTGAGGAATTTTCGAAAATTCCTTTGTTTCCTGTGGTTCTTCTTGATCAGGTTGAGCATCCTTGAAGATGTCTTCAAGCTCTGATTCTAGGTTTTCAGTCATATTGATCTCTTCTACCAAAGAGTCAATAATGTCAGCGCCCATGCAGTCATTTGGTGTGTCTGGATGCTGCATAGCTTTCACAGCATTCAACTTGAACTCATCCTCATTGACTCTCAGGGTTACTTCGCCTTTTTGTACATCAATGAGAGTTCGTCCAGTTGCTAGGAAAGGTCTTCCTAGAATGAGAGTTGCACTTTTATGCTCCTCCATTTCCAGCACCACAAAGTCAGTTGGAAAGGCAAATGGCCCAACCTTGACAATCATGTCCTCTATTATGCCTGATGGATGTTTAATGGAGCCATCAGCAAGTTGGAGGCATATCCTGGTTGGTTTGACTTCTCCAGTCAACCCAAGCTTTCTGATAGTGGATGCAGGTATTAGATTGATGCTTGCTCCAAGATCACATAGGGCTGTCTTGGTGCAAGCACCTTCTAATGTGCATGGTATCATAAAGCTTCCTAGATCTTGAAGCTTTTCTGGTAAGCTTTTCAGAATGACTGCACTGCATTCTTCAGTGAGAAATACTTTTTTAGTTTCTCTCCAATCCTTCTTATGACTTAAGATCTCTTTCATGAACTTAGCATAGGAAGGTATTTGCTCAAGTGCCTATGCAAATGGAATCTTTATTTCAAGAGTCCTTAAATAATCTGCAAAGCGGGCAAATTGCTTATCCTGCTCCGCTTGGCGGAGTTTCTGAGGATAAGGCATCTTGGCTTTATATTCTTCAACCTTAGATGCTGCAGGTTTATTCCTTACAGAAGTGGTTGAAGAAGCCTTGTTAGAGTGATTACTGTCAGCACTCTCAGGTGTCTGATCTCCCCTTGGCGTCTGAACGCCAGGATTGGGTGGAAAATGGGCGTTTAACGCCAACTTTTCCCCCTTTTCTGGCGTTTGAACGCCAGAACTGGGCAGGGAATGGGCGTTTAACGCCAGCTTTCCTTCCCCTTCTGGCGTTTGAACGCCACTAGCATTCCTCTCTGGGCTCTTACTGTCCTCAGAGGGATTTTGAACAGGGTTTGGTTATCCTCTGTCAATTGTTCCTTATTTGACTTTTTGCTCTTTTGAGTGGTGTTGTTTAGTGTCTTCCCACTCCTCAGTTGAACTGCTTGACACTCTCCTGTTATCTGTTTAGATATCTGCTGTTTTGCTTGATTCAACTGCAGTTCTATGTTCTTGTTAGCAACTTTAGTTTCATGAAGCATCTCTTTAAATTTTGCTAACTGTTCTGTCATCAGGAGTAACTGTTGATTGAGCTCAATCATCTGTTCTTGAGGATTAGGATCAGTGACTACTGCCATGACTTCCTCTTTTGGAGAGAACTCATTGCTAGAGTATAAGTATTGGTTTCTAGCAACAGTGTCTATAAGCTCTTGAGCTTCTTCAATTGTCTTCCTCATGTGTATAGATCCACCAGCTGAGTGGTCTAAAGACATCTGAGCTTTTTCTGTAAGCCCATAGTAGAAGATGTCTAACTGTACCCACTCTGAAAACATCTCAGAGGGGCATTTTCTAAGCATACCTCTATACCTCTCCCAGGCATTATAAAGGGGTTCATTATCCTCTTGTTTAAAGCCTTGGATGTTGGTGCACGAAATTGCAATAACACTTTTGCAATCCCGCACAACTAACCAGCAAGTGCACTGGGTCGTCCAAGTAATACCTTGCGTGAGCAAGGGTCGATCCCACGGAGATTGTCGGCTTGAAGCAAGCTATGGTTATCTTGTAAATCTTAGTCAGGATATCAGAAATTATCAGGATTGATTGTCAAAAGCAAAAGAACATGAGATGGTTACTTGTACTGCAGTAATAGAGAATAGGCTGAGGCTTTGGAGATGCTCCATCTTCTGAATCTCTGCTTTCCTACTGTCTTCTTCTTCAAACACGCAAGTCTCCTTCCATGGCAAGCTGTGTGTAGGGTTTCACCATTGTCAGTGGCTACCTCCCATCCTCTCAGTGAAAGCGATTGCATATGCTCTGTCACAGCATAGCGGAATTCATCTGTCGGTTCTCAATCAGGCCGGAATAGAATCCAGTGATTCTTTTGCGTCTGTCACTAACGCCCCGCCCTCAGGAGTTTGAAGCACGTCACAGTCATCCAGTCATTGAATCCTACTCAGAATACCACAGACAAGGTTTAGACCTTCCGGATTCTCCTGAATGCCGCCATCAGTTCTAGCTTATACCACGAAGATTCCGATTAAAGAACCTAAGAGATAATTACTCAATCTAAGATAGAACAGAGGTGGTTGTCAGGCACATGTTCATGGTTGAGAATGATGATGATTGTCACGGATCATCACATTCATCCGGATTAAGAACAAGTATTATCTTAGAATGGAAGCAAGCATGATTGAATAAGAAACATTAGTAATTGCATTAATCCATCAGGACACAGCAGAGCTCCTCACCCCCAACCATGGGGTTTAGAGACTCATACTGTGGAAAGAAACGTGTAAGAAATGTTATGAGGTCATAAGGTATGGATACAATGTCAAAAGATCCTATAAGTAGTAAAAGCTAGTATCCTAAGGTTTACAGGAATGAGTAAATGACAGAAAAATCCACTTCCGGGCCCACTTGGTGTGTGCTTGGGCTGAGCAATGAAGGAATTTCGTGTAGAGACCTTTTCTGGAGTTAAACGCCAGCTTTCATGCCAGTTTGGGCGTTTAACTCCAAATTTTATGCCAGTTCCGGCGTTTAACGCTGGAATTTCTGTAGGTGACTTTGAGCGCCGGTTTGGGCCATCAAATCTTGGGCAAAGTATGGACTATTATATATTGCTGGAAAGCCCAAGATGTCTACTTTCCAATGCCGTTGAGAGCGCGCCAATTGGGCTTCTGTAGCTCCAGAAAATCTACTTTGAGTGCAGGGAGGTCAGAATCCAACAGCATCTGCAGTCCTTTTCAGTCTCTGGATCAGATTTTTGCTCAGGGCCCTCAATTTCAGTCAGAAAATACCTGAAATCACAGAAAAACACACAAACTCATAGTAAAGTCCAGAAAAGTGAATTTTAATTAAAAACTAATAAAAATATACTAAAAACTAACTAAAAGATACTAAAACATACTAAAACAATGCCAAAAAGCATACAAATTATCCGCTCATCACAACACCAAACTTAAATTGTTGCTTGTCCCCAAGCAACTGAAAATCAAAATAGGATAAAAAGAAGAGAACATACTATAGATTCCAAAATATCAAAGAAACATAGCTCCAATTAGATGAGCGGGACTAGTAGCTTTTTGCCTCCGAACAGTTTTGGCATCTCACTCTATCCTTTGAAGTTCAGAATGATTAGCATCTATAAGAACTCAGAACTCAGATAGTGTTATTGATTCTCCTAGTTAAGTATATTGATTCTTGAACATGGCCAGTGTATGAGTCTTGGCTGTGGCCCAAAGCACTCTGTCTTTCAGTATTACCACCGGATACATACATGCCACAGACACATAATTGGGTGAACCTCTTTAGATTGTGACTCAGCTTTGCTAAAGTCCCCAATTAGAGGTGTCCAGGGTTCTTAAGCACACTCTTTTGCCTTGGATCACAACTTTATTCCTTTCTTTTTCTCTTTTTTTTTTCTTTTTTTTTTCGAAAAAATTTTTTTTTTCACTGCTTTTCTTGCTTCAAGAATCAATTTGATGATTTTTCAGATCCTCAATAACAGTTCTCTTTCTCCTCATTCTTTCAAGAGCCAACAATTTTAACATTCTCAAAGCAACAAATTCAAAAGACATATGCACTGTTCAAGCATTCATTCAGAAAACAAAAAGTATTGTCACCACATCAAACTAATTCAGCTAGTTTCAGAGATAAATTTCGAAACCCTGTACTTCTTGTTCTTTTGTGATTAAAGCATTTTTCTTTTAAGAGAGGTGATGGATTCATAGGACATTCATAACTTTAAGGCATAAATTTTATTAATTATGAACTAAGAACAAGACTCAAATATAGATATAAGATGAAATTAACTAAAAAAAATTATAAATAGAAAATAAAACAAAAAAAACGCAAACATAGGCTTCTAATGATAGAGGTTTTCACAGAGTTAGGACTCAACAACCTTGATTTTGAGAAGTGGATGCTCCCTCAGCTTGAGAGGAGAACTTTTGGCGTTTCATCTCTTGAATTTCACGCCCTGCTTCTCTTGTTCCTTCAACAATTTGCAGAGCATGCAGTTCTGATTCTGCTGTTCTTCCTTCAGTTGCTCCATAGTCTCTTGCAACTTGTTAATAGATGCTTCTAGGTTGGACCAGTAGTCAATTCTTGGAAATTCAGGGAGGAATTCCTGCGCCCTCCTCTTGATGGAGTTGTCTTGCACTTGTCCTTCCATTGACTTCTTGGTGATTGGGTGTTCAATGGGTATGAACTCATCTACTCCCATCTTCACCCCAGCCTCTTTACAGAGCAAGGAAATCAAGCTTGGATAAGCCAATTTGGCTTCAGTGGAATTCTTATTTGCAATTGTGTAGATCTCACAAGCAATCACATGATGCACCTCCACTTCTTTTCCAAGCATAATGCAATGAATCATCACTGCTCTCTTGATGGTGACCTCAGAACGGTTGCTAGTGGGCAATATGGAACGCCCAATGAAGTCTAGCCAACCTCTTGCAATTGGTTTGAGGTCTCCCCTCTTGAGTTGGTTTGGGACACCCTTAGAATTGGTTATCCACTTAGTTCCAGGGAGGCATATGTCCTCTAGAACTTGATCCAACCCCTTATCAACTCTCACCATCCTCCTATTAAAGGAATCAGGATCATCTTGCAGTTGAGGCAACTTGAAGATTTCTCTTATTTTGTCCAGATGGAAGTATATAACTTTCCCTCTGACCATGGTTCTGTAGGTATGGTAAGCAGTTCCAGTCATTCTCTGCTTATCTGTTAGCCACAGATTTGAGTAGAATTCCTGAACCATGTTCCTTCCAACCTTTGTTTCAGGGTTGGTTAGAACTTCCCATCCTCTGTTTCGAATTTGCTCTTGGATCCCCGGATATTCATCTTCTTTCAGATCAAATTTAACTTCCGGGATCACTGACCTCAGACCCATTATTTTATGATAATGGTCTTCATGTTCTTTGGTTAAGAACTTCTCTTCATTCCAAAGATTCTTTGGATTATTCTCTTTCTTGCCTCTTAAATTGGTTTGTTTTCCCTTAGGAGCCATGATATTGATGAATCTTGGCTTAGTGATCACGGAAAAGCACACCAAACTTAGAGGTTTGCTTGTCCCCAAGCAAAATAAAAGAGAGAAGAGAGGGGGAGGAAGAGGAAATTCGAATGGTGTGGTGGAATGAGGGAGCCAAACGTGTATTTATAAGGTGGGGAGGGAGTTTTCGAAAAAAAAGAGAGAGGGATTTGAAAAGATATGGAAGGAAATTGAGAAAAGGGTGAGTTTTGAAGAAGATTTGGGATTAATTTGAATAGATTTGAAGAATGGTTTTGATTTGTGAAGATTTGAAAGTGAATGATGAAGGGTTGAAGTGCATTTATGTAGAGGAGTATGGTTAAAAAGAGGAAAGTTTGAAAAAAAATTGAGTTGAAAACAAAAATGTGGTCCCCCCACCTTTCTGGCGTTAAACGCCCAGAATGGCACCCATTCTGGCGTTTAACGCCCATTTGCTACCCTTTTTGGGCGTTTAACGCCCAGCCAGGTGCCCTGGCTGGCGTTAAACGCCAGAAATCCTTTATCACTGGGCGTTTTTCCAAAACGCCCAGGATGCTGCACACCTGGCGTTAAACGCCCAGAATGGTGCCCATTCTGGCGTTTAACACCCAAAATGGCACCATTCCTGGCGTTAAACGCCCAGAATGGTACCCATTCTGGCGTTTAACGCCCAAAATGCCCCTTACTGGCGTTTTTTCGCCAGTAAGCTCATTTTCTCTGCTTTTTGAGCTGAATCCTTCTGTAACTCTGTGAATTCCTTCATTTTTGATACTTGCCTCTGTAAGAACAATTCATAAAACTTTCCTAATAACTGGGTTGCCTCCCAGCAAGCGCTTCTTTACTGTCTTTAGCTGGACTTTCACTGAGAATCACTCAAGTCTCAGTTTTGAGCATTCCTGCTCAAAATTTCCTTCAAGATAGTGCTTGATTCTCTGTCCATTAACAATGAACTTCTTGTCAGAATCAATATCCTGAAGCTCAACATATCCATATGGTGATACTCCTGTAATCACATACGGACCCCTCCACCGGGATTTGAGTTTTCCTGGAAACAGTTTGAGCCTGGAGTTGAAGAGCAGAACTTTTTGTCCTGGCTCAAAGACTCTGGTTGACAATCTCTTGTCATGCCACTTCTTTGCCTTTTCCTTATAAATTTTTGCATTTTCAAAGGCATTGAGTCTGAACTCCTCTAGCTCATTTAGCTGGAGCAGTCTTTTCTCACCAGCTAACTGTGCATCCATGTTTAGGAATCTGGTTGCCCAGTAGGCTTTATGTTCCAGTTCCACAGGCAAATGACAGGCCTTCCCATACACCAATTGGTATGGAGAGGTTCCTATAGGAGTCTTGAATGCTGTTCTGTATGCCCACAGAGCATCATCCAAGCTCTTTGCCCAATCCTTTCTTCGGGCCATTACAGTCCGTTCCAGGATTCTTTTTAGCTCTCTGTTAGAGACTTCAGCTTGCCCATTAGTCTATGGATGATATGCAGTTGCCACTTTATGGCTAATTCCATATCTAACCATAGCAGAGTATAGCTGTTTGTTGCAGAAATGAGAGCCCCCATCACTGATTAGTACTCTGGGAACACCAAATCTGCTGAAAATGTTCTTCTGGAGGAATTTCAGTACAGTCTTGGTATCATTAGTGGGTGTAGCAATTGCTTCTACCCACTTAGATACATAGTCCACTGCCACCAGAATGTAAGTGTTTGAGTATGATGGTGGGAATGGTCCCATGAAATCAATTCCCCATACATCAAACAATTCTATCTCTAATATTCCTTGTTGAGGCATGGCATATCCGTGAGGCAGGTTACCAGCTCTTTGGCAACTGTCACAGTTACGCACAAACTCTCGGGAATCTTTATAGAGAGTAGGCCAGTAGAAGCCGCACTGGAGAACTTTAGTGGCTGTTCGCTCACTTCCAAAATGCCCTCCATACTGTGATCCATGGCAGTGCCATAGGATCCTTCGTGCTTCCTCTCTGGGTACACACCTGCGGATCACTCCGTCAGCACATCTCTTAAAGAGATATGGTTCATCCCAAAGGTAGTACTTGGCATCTGAAATTAGTTTCTTTCTCTGCACATAACTGTACTCTTTGGGTATGAACCTCACAGCTTTATAGTTTGCAATATCTGCAAACCATGGAGCTTCCTGAATGGCAAAGAGTTGCTCATCTGGGAAAGTCTCAGAGATCTCAGTAGAAGGGAGGGACGCCCCAGCTACTGGTTCTATTCTGGACAGATGATCAGCTACTTGGTTCTCTGTCCCTTTTCTGTCTCTTATTTCTATATCAAACTCTTGCAGAAGCAACACCCATCTTATAAGCCTGGGTTTTGAATCCTGCTTTGTGAGTAAGTATTTAAGAGCAGCATGGTCAGTGTACACAATCACCTTTGATCCCACTAAGTAGGATCTAAACTTGTCAATGGCATAGACCACTGCAAGCAACTCTTTTTCTGTGGTTGTGTAATTCTTCTGTGCATCATTTAGAACACGGCTAGCATAATAAATGACATGCAGAAGTTTGTTATGCCTCTGTCCCAACACTGCACCAATGGCATGATCACTGGCATCACACATTAATTCAAATGGTAATGCCCAATCTGGTGCAGAGATGACTGGTGCTGTGACCAGCTTAGCTTTCAGGGTCTCAAATGCCTGCAGACACTGTGTGTCAAACACAAATGGCATGTCAGCAGCTAGCAGGTTACTTAAAGGTTTTGCAATTTTCGAAAAATCCTTGATAAACCTTCTATAGAATCCTGCATGCCCCAGAAAGCTTCTGATTGCCTTAACATTGGCAGGTGGTGGTAATTTTTCAATTACCTCTACCTTTGCCTTATCCACCTCTATTCCCCTGCTTGAAATTTTGTGCCCAAGGACAATTCCTTCAGTCACCATAAAGTGACATTTCTCCCAGTTTAAAACTAGGTTAGTCTCTTGGCATCTTTTCAGGACAAGTGATAGGTGGTTAAGACAGGAGCTGAATGAGTCTCCATACACTGAGAAGTCATCCATGAAGACTTCCAGAAATTTTTCTACCATATCTGAGAAGATAGAGAGCATGCACCTCTGAAAGGTTGCAGGTGCATTGCACAGACCAAAAGGCATCCTCCTGTAGGCAAACACGCGAGAAGGGCAGGTGAATGCTGTTTTCTCTTGGTCCTGGGGATCTACTGCAATTTGGTTATAGCCTGAATAGCCATCCAAAAAGCAGTAGTAATCATGACCAGCTAATCTTTCTAGCATTTGGTCCATGAATGGTAAAGGAAAATGATCCTTTCTGGTGGCTGTATTGAGCCTTCTGTAGTCAATACACATGCGCCACCCTGTGACTGTCCTTGTAGGAACCAGTTCATTTTTTTCATTATGAACCACTGTCATGCCTCCCTTTTTGGGAACAACTTGGACAGGGCTCACCCAGGGGCTATCAGAAATAGGATAAATAATCCCAGCCTCTAGTAATTTAGTGACCTCTTTCTACACCACCTCCTTCATGGCTGGATTTAGCCTCCTCTGTGGTTGAACCACTGGTTTGGCATTATCCTCCAACAGGATCTTGTGCATGCATCTAGCTGGACTAATGCCCTTGAGATCACTTATGGACCACCCAAGAGCTGTCTTGTGTGTCCTTAGCACTTTAATCAGTGCTTCCTCTTCCTGTGGATTTAAAGCAGAGCTTATAATCACTGGAAAAGTGTCACCCTCTCCCAGAAATGCGTATTTCAGGGATGATGGTAGTGGTTTGAGTTCAGGCTTAGGAGGCTTATCCTCCTCCTGAGGAATTTTCGAAAATTCCTTTGCCTCCTCTGGCTCTTCCTGATCAGTTTGAGCATCTTTGAAGATGTCCTCAAGCTCTGATTCTAGGCTTTCAGCCATATTGATCTCTTCTACCAGAGAGTCAATAATGTCAGCGCCCATGCAGTCCTCTGGTGTGTCTGGATGCTGCATTGCTTTTACAACATTCAACTTGAACTCATCCTCATTGACTCTCAAGGTTACTTCCCCTTTTTGTACATCAATGAGAGTTCGTCCAGTTGCTAGGAATGGTCTTCCTAGAATGAGGGTTGCACTCTTGTGCTCCTCCATTTCCAGTACCACAAAGTCAGTTGGGAAGGCAAATGGCCCAACCTTGACAATCATGTCCTCTATTATGCCTGATGGGTGTTTAATGGAGCCATCAGCAAGTTGGAGGCATATCCTGGTTGGTTTGACTTCTCCAATCAACCCAAGCTTTCTGATAGTGGATGCAGGTATTAAATTGATACTTGCTCCAAGATCACATAAGGCTGTCTTGGTGTAAGTGCCTTCCAATGTGCATGGTATCAGAAAGCTTCCAGGATCTTGAAGCTTTTCTGGTAAGCTTTTTAGAATGACTGCACTGCATTCTTCAGTGAGAAACACTTTTTCAGTTTCTCTCCAATCCTTCTTATGACTTAAGATCTCTTTCATGAACTTAGCATAAGAAGGTATTTGCTCAAGTGCCTCTGCAAAAGGAATCTTTATTTCAAGAGTCCTTAAATAGTCTGCAAAGCGAGCAAATTGCTTATCCTGTTCCGCTTTGCGGAGTTTCTGAGGATAAGGCATCTTGGCTTGATATTCTTCAACCTTAGATGCTGCAGGTTTATTCCGTACAAAAGTGGTTGAAGAAGCCTTGTTAGAGGGATTACTGTCAGCACTCTCAGGTGTCTGATCCTCCCTTGGCGTTTGGACGCCAGAATTGGGTGGAGAATGGGCGTTTAACGCCAACTTTTCCCCCTTTTCTGGCGTTTGAACGCCAGAACTGGGCAAGGAATGGGCGTTTAACGCTAGCTTTCCTTCCCTTTCTGGCGTTTGAACGCCAATATTCCTCTCTGGGCTCTCACTGTCCTCAGAGGGATTTTGAACAGTGGTTTGGTTATCCTCTGTCAATTGTTCCTTGTTTGACTTTTTGCTCTTTTGAGCAGTGTTATTCAAGGTCTTCCCACTCCTCAATTGAACTGCTTGACACTCCTCTGTTATCTGTTTAGATATTTGCTGTTTTGCTTGATTCAACTGTAGTTCTATGCTTTTATTAGCAACTTTAGTTTCATGGAGCATCTCTTTAAATTCTGCTAACTGTTCTGTCATCAGGAGTAATTGTTGATTAAGCTCCATTATCTGTTCTTGAGGATTAGAGTCAGTGACTATTGTCATGACTTCCTCTTCTGGAGAGAACTCATTGCTAGAGTACAGATATTGGTTTCTAGCAACAGTGCCTATAAGCTCTTGAGCTTCTTCAATTGTCTTCCTCATGTGTATAGATCCACCAGCTGAGTGGTCTAAAGACATCTGAGCTTTTTTTGTAAGCCCATAGTAGAAAATGTCTAACTGTACCCACTCTGAAAATATTTCAGAGGGACATTTTCTTAGCATACCTCTATACCTCTCCCAGGCATTATAAAGGGATTCATGATCCTCTTGTTTAAAGCCTTGGATGTCCAGCCTTAGCTGTGTCATCCTCTTTGGAGGGTAAAAATGATTCAGGAATTTGTCTGATAACTGTTCCCATGTCTTTATGCTTGCTGTAGGTTGGTTATTTAACCACCTTTTAGCTTGATCTTTTATAGCAAATGGAAACAGTAATAGTCTGTAGACATCCTGATCTACCTCTTTATCATGTACTGTGTCAGCAATTTGTAAGAACTGTGCCAGAAACTCAGTAGGTTCTTCCTGTGGAAGACCGGAATACTGGCAATTTTGCTGCACTATGATAATGAGTTGAGGATTTAGCTCAAAGCTGCTTGCTTTGATGGGAGGTATACAGATGCTACTCCCATATGCAGCTGTAATGGGGTTAGCATAAGACCCCAGAGTCCTCTTGGACTGATTAATTCCACTTAAGTCCATAATGGACAAAAGGGAAATGATAATGATTGCAAAGAGATAAATTTTGTTTTTTTTTTTTTTGGATTAAACGAAAAAATTAAAATAAATAAAAGAAAATTAAAAGACAAATTCGAAAATCAAAAATTAAAATAAAATCAAAGCAAATTGAGAACTGAATCAATTAGTTAATTAAAAAGATTTTGAAAACAGCAATTAGAAAGATATGATTGAAAAGTTTTTATGAAAAGATTTTATTTTTAAAAAGAGGAAAGAGAAAAACACAAAAAGACACCAAACTTAAAATTTTTAGAAATCAAACACTAATTTTTTTCGAAAATTTTAAGAGAAAACACAAAGAGGACACCAAACTTAGAATTTTTATGAATCAAAAAGGGACTAAGACTATGCAAAAACGAAAATTTTAAAAGAAAATAAAAGCATGCAATTGACACCAAACTTAGAATATGAAACTAGACTCAACTAAAAGACTCTAAACCAACAAAAATAAAACAGTCCTAATCTAAGCAACAAGATAAGCCGTCAGTTGTCCAAACTCGAACAATCCCCGGCAACGGCGCCAAAAACTTGGTGCACGAAATTGCAATAACACTTTTGCAATCCCGCACAACTAACCAGCAAGTGCACTGGGTCGTCCAAGTAATACCTTGCGTGAGCAAGGGTCGATCCCACGGAGATTGTCGGCTTGAAGCAAGCTATGGTTATCTTGTAAATCTTAGTCAGGATATCAGAAATTATCAGGATTGATTGTCAAAAGCAAAAGAACATGAGATGGTTACTTGTACTGCAGTAATAGAGAATAGGCTGAGGCTTTGGAGATGCTCCATCTTCCGAATCTCTGCTTTCCTACTGTCTTCTTCTTCAAACACGCAAGTCTCCTTCCATGGCAAGCTGTGTGTAGGGTTTCACCATTGTCAGTGGCTACCTCCCATCCTCTCAGTGAAAGCGATTGCATATGCTCTGTCACAGCATAGCGGAATTCATCTGTCGGTTCTCAATCAGGCCGGAATAGAATCCAGTGATTCTTTTGCGTCTGTCACTAACGCCCCGCCCTCAGGAGTTTGAAGCACGTCACAGTCATCCAGTCATTGAATCCTACTCAGAATACCACAGACAAGGTTTAGACCTTCCGGATTCTCCTGAATGCCGCCATCAGTTCTAGCTTATACCACGAAGATTCCGATTAAAGAACCTAAGAGATAATTACTCAATCTAAGATAGAACAGAGGTGGTTGTCAGGCACATGTTCATGGTTGAGAATGATGATGATTGTCACGGATCATCACACTCATCCGGATTAAGAACAAGTATTATCTTAGAATGGAAGCAAGCATGATTGAATAAGAAACATTAGTAATTGCATTAATCCATCAGGACACAGCAGAGCTCCTCACCCCCAACCATGGGGTTTAGAGACTCATACTGTGGAAAGAAACGTGTAAGAAATGTTATGAGGTCATAAGGTACGGATACAATGTCAAAAGATCCTATAAGTAGTAAAAGCTAGTATCCTAAGGTTTACAGGAATGAGTAAATGACAGAAAAATCCACTTCCGGGCCCACTTGGTGTGTGCTTGGGCTGAGCAATGAAGGAATTTCGTGTAGAGACCTTTTCTGGAGTTAAACGCCAGCTTTCATGCCAGTTTGGGCGTTTAACTCCAAATTTTATGCCAGTTCCGGCGTTTAACGCTGGAATTTCTGTAGGTGACTTTGAGCGCCGGTTTGGGCCATCAAATCTTGGGCAAAGTATGGACTATTATATATTGCTGGAAAGCCCAGGATGTCTACTTTCCAATGCCGTTGAGAGCGCGCCAATTGGGCTTCTGTAGCTCCAGAAAATTTACTTTTGAGTGCAGGGAGGTCAGAATCCAACAGCATCTGCAGTCCTTTTCAGTCTCTGGATCAGATTTTTGCTCAGGACCCTCAATTTCAGTCAGAAAATACCTGAAATCACAGAAAAACACACAAACTCATAGTAAAGTCCAGAAAAGTGAATTTTAATTAAAAACTAATAAAAATATACTAAAAACTAACTAAAAGATACTAAAAACATACTAAAAACAATGCCAAAAAGCATACAAATTATCCGCTCATCAGATGTCCAGCCTTAGCTGTGTCATCCTCTTTGGAGGGTAAAAATGATTCAGGAATTTGTCTGATAACTGTTTCCATGTCTTTATGCTTGCTGTAGGTTGGTTATTGAACCACCTTTTAGCTTGATCTTTTACAGCAAATGGAAACAGTAATAGTCTGTAGACATCCTGATCCACCTCTTTATCATGTACTGTGTCAGCAATTTGCAAGAACTGTGCCAGAAACTCAGTAGGTTCTTCTTGTGGAAGACCGGAATACTGGCAATTTTGATGCACTATGATAATGAGTTGAGGATTTAGCTCAAAGCTGCTTGCTTTGATGGGAGGTGTACAGATGCTACTCCCATATGCAGCTGTAATGGGGTTAGCATATGACCCCAGAGTCCTTCTGGACTGATCAATCCCACTTAGGTCCATAATGGATAAAGGGAAATGATATGGATTGCAAATAGATAAACTTTGTTTTTTTTTTTGAATTATCCGAAAAAGATAAAATAAATCAAAAGAAAAATAAAATAACAATTCGAAAATTAAAAGA